>NC_084612.1:25055987-25213487 GCF_033978795.1 Nerophis ophidion | reverse complement strand
CAAAATTAATGAACCGCACAATTTGCAGACAAACAACCAAAAATCAAATAGTTTTGGCCAAATCCATCAAAAAGTTATAAATGGTAATCTTACTTACACACCTCGGTTCGACAGATGTATACATGCCAACAAACAGTTCTCCCCAAGCAGGTAAGAGCTTTTCTTCCCGTCATTCACACGGTCCGTGAACCGGCGAGAGATACGCTGCATAAAAGTGACTGAAAGATTGTCCAATCGACAACAGAAAGTGAGTATATTGCAATTATTTTGATAATGGCGACATAGACGGTATACAAAATAAATTATATATATTTAACTGATGAGAGTGTTTATTATCGTAATATTGCATAATGACGAAACATTCTAGCTGTATCCCGCATATATGAGAGCGATAAGCAATAGGCGAACAAATGCACAGCACTTCACAGTGCTACTACTAAATCTTTAATCCTTTCCTCAATTCTAGCAAATAAACTATATTTCTTACAAGTACCATTTTAACTTGAGGACTACATTCTTTCGGGAGATACAAAAAAGCATAGCTAACCGCTAAGCTACAGCTCTTGAATGGAAACAAATGTGGACGGATCGATACAGATGTCGACTGTAACAATACTAAGTATAGTATCAGCATATGGTTGATTCTGCAATGATTATATTGATATTTCTTATGATCACAAACACGTGTTTTGTCATTGTTGTTACTGTTCACTGGGGCAGCATAGCTCGGTTGGGAGAGCGGCCGTGTCAGAAACTTGAGGGTTGCAGGTTTCGATTCCCGCTTCCGCCATCCTAGTCACTGCCGTCGTGTCCTTGGGCAAGACACTTTACCCACCTGCTCCCAGTGCCACCCACACTGGTTTAAATGTAACTTAGATATTGGGTTTCACTATGTAAAGCGCTTTGAGTCACTAGAGAAAAGCGCTATATAAACATAATTCACTTCACTTCACTTCACAAACTCAGGAAAAAAGTGCCAATAGTAGTTTTTGCTTTTGTTTAATGATTGTCAATATTGACTTTAAACAAAATATTGTAGGTGATAAAAGATAATAAAGAAATACATCAAATATGTGGTCAAGGTGACAAAGTACTGACATTGGTATGGCCAATACTGCCCCTCTATGTATTTTGTATTAGATTGATACCAAATTGTGTGGTATGGTCTGACATGTGAAGTATCCAAACTACAGAATAATTACATTTTGACAGAAGTGTATGTTGGTTGGTTGGTCAAAGTTTATTTTGAACATGTATACAATTTCAATATGATACATCATACATTTTATTTTTTCTTTACATGTCCGAAAACGTACGTTGTTAAAGGGGTTGTTTGCAACGTATACACAGATGCCTCGAGGGCGCCAACTTTTTAATGTATTTTACACGGTATACATTATACTGCCCTCGTACGGCTTCTTGTACGCAATAACGTAATTATGTATGTACGTAACAAATGCACGATCAATAGCTTTAGGTGTTGTTAGTTAAAAATAGCAATTTGGATAGCTAGCGTTAGCGGTTATTGAATGTATAACAATAACAAGAACATGACTACAAATAGTTTGTTGCTTCTCTTGTGTGCACGCACTCCTGCACATACGTGTTGACGAGACCAGGTGAGTGACCGCCGGGAACACCAGTCATTTTATTCGGGCCAGTAAAATGTTTTATTCCATAATATTTGTAATTGTCAACTAACCCATTGTCAAAAAAAAAGTGTTCTGTTAAACCACTAATGGGAACATAAGCTAGCCAGAGGTGTTATTGTTGTATTTTTTACTTTAAAAAATGTTACTGTGAGGAAGTTGCAAACAGAACCTTTCTCTGGCACCCATCGAGGGTGGGTGCTCCCCTTTCCTCTCCCGTATCTCTCCTGCTTGCTTCTTTGTCTTGTCTTGTCTTAACTTTCTTGTTGCCTCTTTTTGCACTGCTCTCCAAATCTAAACATTGGAACTATTTAACTGGCCTATACGAAATTGACAAGATCTTGGGTTTGGGGGAACCTGCTGAGCAGTTGTTGCTGGACACACGATGGACTCTTGGGAGAAGAAGGAGTGCCGCGAGCCTGGCGACCCTTTCCTGTCGAGGACGTGAAAATATCTACCTATTAGGAATTATGACAACAGGACATCTACTGATTGGAGAAAGCATTGCTCTGGTTTGTCGACGAATTGGAAGTTGCTGGCAGTCTTCAAAGTACCCCAAAGCTTCCACAAATGATTGGAGGATGCGGGAAGAACTGTGGACACTCTTGTGATTTTGGATCACATCGGACTGTCGGATTTTTGAGGACCAGCCATGGACAATTTAGAGTGAAAAGCAAATTTTATTTTTACTCAAATACAAAACATTCTAACTTGGATTGTTTCCCTGGCTTCGAGACTCTCCCGAAGGACAGCGCAGCGAAGACACAACAAATTCCCTTCTTGTCTCTCATGGACACACCCCTGTTGTTGTTGACTTTGGACTAGCGACTGCACAAGATCAAGGCCGCAGAACAGAGACACACTGCAGGCTTACACACAAACATTCATCCCAAAAATATACGCCACACATACACACCACACACCCCCAATCCAACGCCCCCTTAGGAGCCCAGTCTAGATTGTATTTTTTTACTCATCCTTCCCCAGCGTTTTACCTTTTTTCCCATCTTTTACAGGACGCCTTGTGGCAACTCATCAGCGTTTACACTGTACAGTGTTTGTTTGTCTAATTTTGAAGGGGTTTGTGCTGAACAAAGAGTTGTTGTACTCGTGCAATGACAATAGAGACCTATCTATCTATCTAATCAAATCTATCCACCTACTCAGTGGCCTAGTGGTTAGAGTGTCCGCACTGAGATCGGTAGGTTGGGAGTTCAAACCCTGGCTGAGTCATACCATAGACTATAAAAATGGGACTCATTACCTCCCTGATTGACACTCAGCATCAAGGGTTGGAATTGGGGGTTAAATCACCAACAATGATTCCCGGGTGCGGCACCGCTGCTGCCCACTGCTCCCCTCACCTACCAGGGGGTGATCAAGGGTGATGAGTCAAATGCAGAAAATAATTTTGCCACACCAAGAGTGTGTGTGACAATCATTGGTACTTGAACTTTAATCAATTAAAACATAAATTATTAAAACACTACTTAATTCCTTCACTTTAAGGTATAGGTGCAAACAAAGGTAATTATCAGGTGCTAATTTATCCAACTCTTGAGTCTCTGTGAGGGTTAAGTGTTATGGAAGGCAGACAATATCTCAAGCTTCAGATTCACCTAAGATGTATGTCGGGCTTTTATTGTAAGAAATGCATTTTTCAGATACACTGACAGACCTTAAAACGGCACAAACAAATGTTTGTTTTTTTAATGTTAATGGCAGGAGCACACTGTCTCCAATAACTACCAACCACATTAAATAAATAAGCAGTTTAAATTAGCTAAATGATAACTAATCAAGCACAATCATGAATACATTTAATTACCATAACAGTCAGACTCAGCAGTTTGATCTTATATGAAAATTGGCTACCAAGCCAGTCTTTGCAACTTGCCTCCCAGGTGAGACGGCCCGCATAACCTATGGAAGTGATGCACATATCAAACCTGGGCTTCACGTGAGCCAAGTGCTGTATTTCGACTGCTTTCATTAAATCGTAGAACAGAAGAGCAGTGCCAAGGTGACGCTGAGATGTGTGTTTTAAGATCACATCCGAAAAAAATATACCTGAATTCTCTGGAGGCTATGTAATGAAGATGTTACATAAAAGATCCGCATTGATTTGGTGATGTGTTTTAATGTTAGCAGGTTGTTAGTCTATAGTGAGAGGAACTTTTCTTTTCATAACAAAGAACGGGTATAATGGCACTGATTGTATATTTACACAGCAACCACTTAATCCAAATAAAAGTCTGACCTAATTACACTTAGCAGCGCTTCGAAGGCCCATGAGCAAATAAAAACTATTTCCTTGTCAAAGTAATGTTGGGAAAAACACTGAATTGTACATTTGTGGTGTGTTAGTAAGAGGCAAAGCTTATGCTCTTATTCAACTTGACATTCTCATATTGATTGGAGCGAGATAAAATACCATTTCCCAAATGTCGAACTGACTATTGACTACTCTCAGACTGCACTTTAAGTCACAAGGTGTCCCAATCCTCAACATTTCTTTTCATTAAGGCATGGCTACAACTTTGCCAGAGGTGAAATTAAAAGACAAATAAAGTGATATCAACGTAATTATGAATATATTTTTTTTATATTGCATGAAGTCCTAAAAGGCCTACTGAAACCCACTACTACCCACCACACAGTCTGATAGTTTATACCTCAATGATGAAATATTAAAATTGCAACAAATGCCAATACGGCCTTTTTAGTTTACTGAATTGAAATTTTAAATTTCCCGGGACTTTTTTCTTGAAAACGTCGCGTAACGATGACGTGTACGCGTGACGTCACGGGCTGTTATGAATATGAGCACTGAGCACACACAGCTAAAAGTCGTCTGCTTTAACGGCATAATTACACAGTATTTGGAGATCTGTGTTGCTGAATCTTTTGCAATTTGTTCAATTAATATTTTAGAAGTCAAAGTAGAACGAAGGAGTTGGGAAGCTTTAGCCTTTAGCCAAACAAACACACGGTGATTCCTTGTTTAAAAATCACGGAGTTGAAACTTTACTATGGATCACAGCGGACATGGATAACAACCACTTGTCAACCAGCAGGTTTCGGTGAGAAAATTGTGGTTAAAAAGTACCAGATATCAGCTGAGCTTGCGCCTCCCGTACAGCTGCCGTCGACTTCCCCGAGACACTGCGCGTCAACACCCGGCCGTGGACGTACACTTCCGACTATCAGGTACTTTTAAACTCACTAAAACACTAGCAACACAATAGAAAGAAAAGGGATTTCCCAGAATTATCCTAGTAAATGTCTCTAAAAATATATGAATCCGTCTCAATGCAACGCGATTGCAATCGCGTTTTTATTTTTTTATTTTATTTTTTTAATTTTTTTTTATTTTTTTTCTAGTCCGTCGCTTTCAATATCCTCAAACACGAATCTTTCATCCTCGCTCAAATTAATGGGAAATTGTCTTTTTCTCGGTCCGAATAGCACTTTTTGTTGGAGGCTCCCATTAAAATCAATGTGAATATATGAGGAGCCATCAACATGTGACGTCATCTTCTGCGACTTCTGGTAGAGGCAGGGCTTTTCTCCAGTTGTATGGGGTATCGGACTGGCTGAGTGTGGCGGTTCGATCCCGGTACGATCAGTGTCAGAGCTTGGTCCGCATTGCTGGCAGTAAGTCGGACACGTTTCCAGTGAGGGTTGGTCTCCGCCAAGGCTGTCCTTTGTCACCGGTTCTGTTCATAACTTTTATGGACATAATTTCTAGGCGCAGTCAAGGCGTTGAGGGGATCTGGTTTGGTAGCCGCAGGGTTAGGTCTCTGCTTTTTGCAGATGATGTGGTCCGTACGGCTTCATCTGGCCAGGATCTTCAGCTCTCACTGGATCGGTTCGCAGCTGAGTGTGAAGCGACTGGGATGAGAATCAGCACCTCCAAGTCCGAGTCCATGATTCGCACCCGGAAAAGGGTGAAATGCCATCTCCGGGTTGGGGAGGAGACCCTGCCCCTAGTGGAGGAGTTCAAGTACCTTGGAGTCTTGTTCACGAGTGGGGGAAGAGTAGATCGTGAGATCGACAGGCGGATCCGTCAGTAATGTGGACGCTGTATCAATCCAGTGTGGTGAAGAAGGAGGTCAGCCGGAAGGCGAAACTCTCAATTTACCGGTCAAGCTACGATCCCATCCTCACCTATGGTCATGAGCTTTGGGTTATGACCGGAAGGACAAGATCACGGGTACAAGCGGCCGAAATGAGTTTCATCCGCCGGGTGGTCTGGCTCTCCCTTAGAGATAGGGTGAGAAGCTCTGTCATCTGGGAGGAGCTCAGAATAAAGCCGCTGCTCCTCCACATGGAGAGGAGCCAGATGAGGTGTTTCGGGCATCTGGTCAGGATGCCACCATAAACGCCTCCCTGGGGAGGTGTTTAGGGCACGCCCAACCGGTAGGAGGCCACGGGGAAGACCCAGGACATGTCTCCCGGCTGGCCCCGGAACGCCTCGGGATCCCCCGGGAAGAGCTGGACGAAGTGGCTGGGGAGAGGGAAGTCTGGGCTTCTCTGCTTAAGCTGCTGCCCCCACGACCCGACCTTGGATAAACGGAAGAAGACATTATGGACATTAAAGGTATTGGCCAATACGCAAGCCTCCAACATCGGTATTAAATCTGAAGTGAAAAAGTTGTATCGGGACATCCCTGCGTAAAACACATAATTTTAATATAAATCATAATTTGGAATAGTGGTCCTTTACTTCATGGAAATTGAATAACCACAGCGACGTATGAAACGTCCCTGCAGGGATAATCTAGGGAACAGTTTTGGTACATATAGGAAGGCTGCAGGGTCTTGAGCCAGACCGGAAAGCTCGACCTGAGTCTGCCATTTGAGGACGTCTGGGGGATATTGGCGCAGTGGATCCGAGTGCTACGCTTGGCTAAAAGGAAAAGAAGTGACTCAAGGGATCCGTTAAAGAGCATGTACAGTATTTAGCTAAACCGGAGTTTAGTTCCATCATATCCCCTCCAGCAATGTTGTGTATGAAAGGTGTAAATGACCCCATGCCATTAAAAAAATCCAAGTATTAGGCTCCAACGCAACATATTGGGTTATGACTTAATTATATGGCGAGAGAGCACACATGGTAATCTAATGAGTGATATATAATTTAGCAGAACTGCGGCGTGGTTGTTAGCGAATAATTACAGCTTCACAATGACAAGCTTGTCGGTGTGGTGAGTCATGGATGAATTTTCACGCCGTTCTCCTCTTCCCATTATGTGAGCATAGATCTCAGGTAAAATCGCTAGGCGCTAATTAATCACAACTTTCCAGTCAAACCGCATTTGTGAGGACAGCAGAACAGGAGGACTGAGCAGATCAACGGCAGCGACACTAATACAATTGGCCGTGTTACATGTAACACCGCTACATGGAGACAATCCCGACAAAGAATGAGCTGACCCCGCAGAGACGAGACATCTGCGGGAAAAGCGTGGGAGGCAGAATGAGATAAATAAAAAGGTGCATAAGTAGGAGAAGAGGAAGATGATGGGTATCGGGAAGAAAGACCGAGAGGAAGGAAGGGGGAACAGAAAAGCAGCGGAAAATGATGAGCGGATGAGAGAAAGATCCCGATAGGAGGAGAAGCAGGACGAGAGGAGCAGAGGGAGAGCATTCTATCAGATGTGAGTGGAGGAAGTCATTTAGTTAAATTTAGCCTGCGTTTAGAAAGGTCTGCTTGTCCCCTAAACAGCTCAGCAGCAAGTGCATGCCAAAGGATGACTGCTGACGTCCGCGTCACCATTTGACAGGAGGAGAGGGCTAGTTGGAAAGGAAAGGAGTGGAAAGAAGGTGAGGAAGAAGAGAAGATGAATGAGAGAGGAGAGAAGAAAAATGATGACCAGAAGAAGTAAAGACAATTTGAGGGAATGGAAGGGAAACGGGAGGAAAGCAAATTGAACAAGGAGCAAAAAATGAGAAATGGGAAAGCAAAATAAGGTAAACAAAAATAGGAGAGTATGATAACGGAATAAGAAGAAAACAATAAATGTAATTAAAGGATAGGAATAGCAATTAATGGGAGGAGTGGAATATCAGTGTGACAGCTCTCTGTGTGTGTCCTGACTCAGTGCTGTGACGTCAGCTTTTTAACAGCATTGGTGTCAAATCTGGCCTCCCTCCTGTTTGTAGCACAGAAAGAAAGACAGCGAGTTTATTGTAGGGAAAATGTGAATGCATCCATACTTCATGTTAAACACCATAATCCATCCATCCATTTTCTACCCCTTATTCCATTTGGGGTCGCGGGGGGCGTAGGTGCCTATCTCAGCTGCAAACGGGCGGAAGGCGGTGTACAACCTGGACAAGTCGCCACCCCATCGCAGGGCCAACACAGATAGACAGATAATATTCACACCCACATTCACACATTAGGGACCATGCATTTAGTGTTGCCAATCAACCTGTCCCCAGGTGCATGTCTTTGGAAGTGGGAGTAAGCCAGAGTACTCGGAGGGAACCCATGCATTCACGGGGAGGACATGCGAACTCCACACAGAAAGATCCTGTGCTCGGGATTAAACCCAGGGCTACTCAGGACCTTCGTATTGTGAGGAAGACGCATTAACCCCTGTTCCACCGTGAAGCCCCTATTTCCATTTACTTTGAAAGAAAAAAAAAACTATAAAAGGGTATTGCAGAAAGTCTGAACAAGCATGTCAATTAAGTGTGGTTTATTGTAGTCCAAAACACACCACAGATGTAAACTTAAACTACATTCACTTTTACCTGGGGCTGCCGCGTTTAAATCGATTAACTTCATTAGAAAAAAGCTTGGATTTATATTCTGTTGCTGTGATTAATTATTTAACGACTGTTATTTACAAAAATGATAAAATCTGGATTTCATGGCGTGCTTGCAACTTTAAATATGTGGACATACTTTTCCACGACTAATGGCAGTAAAGACAATATCAAACAAACAAAAGAAGTATGGCGCTAAAGTCATAGAGAAGTTTCTTAAGCGCAAAAACAATGACTTAAGTGGTGAAGCTGTATTTTCATGTTCACTTTAATTTTATACACAGTTTATTAAGGAAAAATGTATTTAACTTTAATTCAGTGAGAATGTATCCATTTTAGAACTTGAAATTGTATGTCGATTTTTTATCATCAGTTTTTCTGAGTCCCTTCTTTTGTGGTATATTTGATTAGTATTTATTTTTGTAATAGATAGATAGATAGTACTTTAATGATTCCTTCAGGAGAGTTCCCTCAGGTAAATTAAAACAGCCTGACCTAAGCCTTGATAATAATCTTTGATTAACACATGGTTTCATATAATTTGACAACTTTTATCCTGTTAAACTGTAAGTAGGTTAGATATATCCATCCATCCATCCATTTTTCTACTGCTTGTCCTTCTTGGGGTTTCGAGGGGTGCTGGAGCCTATCTCAGCTGCATTTGGGTGGAAGGCTGAGAACACCCCGGACAAGTCGACACCTCATCGCAGGGCCAACACAGATATACTGTATATTAAATTTGATTAAAATCAGGAATTAGATTGCTCATTTAGTGTTGATATTGTGGGAACACTGTGTAGTGGTAAAGTTGGGCCCTGTGGTCAAAAAGGTTAGGAACATCTTCTCTATATTTCAATATCCATGTGTTGTCCTTCTGTTATGGTAAATATACACAAGTATTACTGCAATGATTATTCAGATGAATTGGTTGATTTGATTAGAAAAATGTTTTCATTTATATATGATATTTATCCATCCATTCATTTTCTACCGCTAATTCCCTTCTGGGGAATAAGCGGTATAGTATTTTATATATTAAAAGTTTAATTTCATTGTTGGTTATGTGCATTTATTAAAAAGAAGAACAAATGTTATGGAAAGCAGAAACAGTCTTGTTTATTTAAACTATTTTCCATAAAATACACATTTAGGCTATAAATTGTGTCTTACCCGATTACTCGATTAATCATACAAACTCGATCACTACAATAATTGATGGCTGCAACCCTACTTTTAGCTGTAAGTGGCAGCAGGTTCAGAATTAAACACTAATTGAAATGAGGCAAAACGTCCAGCTTTACTGTTCCTGATGCCTAACATTGAGTAAATGTATGCAAAGTCTAATGAAAAAACAGAGTTAGTTTTTTCTGGTGAGCACGCAAGACCTCCTGTGCACAGTTACAAATGACGGATCACCTTTCCCTCAGACTGTGTGGGAAAAGTAAATGACTTGAAGGGGTATAAATTCAAGAGGCCAAATTGGCTTTAATGAGGGATGTGGCCTAACCACTGTGGTAATTATGCCCAGGGCAAAGTGGCAAATCACAGCAAAGAGAATGGGCATTCCATTAGTACACAGAGTTTTAAAGCCAAATGGCAACCTGACTCCCAGCAAATGGTAAACACAAGAGCTACACAATGAAGTCCGGTACCAGTAGAGTGGGAAAACAAGTTGCCTTTATATTCGATCAGAGTTTTATTGTCATTATTGCATTGAACAGGTTCAAAGAATAACGAAAATGGAACAGATCCCCTAAGGTTGCATATACAATTTGGTAATATAAATAGTAAAAAAAAAAGATAGAAATAAGAGATGTATCTATATACATGTATATATATCAGTGTTTCCCACAGGTCAGGCATCTATTTGTGGTGGTGTGGTTGGCCGGGGGGGGGCAGTGGCGGTGGCGATGACCAAGAAGAACGCAGAGTTGGAATATAATTACAACACATTATGAACATATTTATACACATATTTATATAATATTCACATATTTATATAATATTTAACTACAAGCTCCATTCACAGACAGAGTCCCATTGCTTTTATGAGCGCCCAAGCGAGTCAAAAGCCGGAAAAAAAATAAATAAATACATTTAAAAAAAGTTTTAATTTGAAAAAAAATAGATATATTTTACATTTTTAGTTGTGGCGGCCGTAATTCTTTCGTGGCGGGCCGCCACAACTAAATGAATGTGTGGGAAACCCTGTATATCCACACACATGCATACATGCATACATATGAATATATATACACATGTGCGATTGTAGCTGAGATAGGCACCAGTGCCCCCCGCGAGCCCAAAGGGAATAAGCGGTAGAAAATGGATGGATGGATGTGCAATAATGTTATATGTATACAACATTATAACATAACATTTCCCAGTCAATTGTGTTTCACTGTATTTACTAAACCATTTCCAATTGTATTTACAATCCGCAAAGTATGTGAAAATACAGTCTAAACATCACAAGATTTTACAATTTAATTTGGTCATTTTGAATATTACGATCCGAATATCTTCTGGCAATTTCCGTGGATTCTACATCACTCAATTAAGGCTTCTGCACACTTACCTTATTGTCAGATCAGTCATGCTGGAAATATGCAGAAATTGGAAAGAGATGTGCTGTTTATCATTCACAATCTTTATGTGAGACAACAACACATACAGTCAAGGTCAAAAGTTTATATACACTTGTAAAGAACATAATGTCATGGCTGTCTTAAGTTTCCAATAACTTCTACAAGTGTGTGCTCCAATCACTATATCACAAAAAAATAAGAGTTGTAGAAAAGTATTGGAAACTCAAGACAACTATGACATTAGGTTCTTTACAAGTGTATGTAAACTTTTGACCACGACAGTATGTTTGGCTTTTTTTAATACATTCAAAATTTTCAATAAATAGCTAACAATTGAGTCAACAGATTGATCGTTCTCTATTGTGTCCATCACACCCTTTCTAAAAACATCCAGAAATGTTCTGACCTGAAAATGAACAAAATATGAGTGTTACTTTTACTAAAAGCGCCAACGTAGACAGCCTATTTTAGCGGCGCATTGATAGCAGTGAGCTAATGCTACCTCAGAATGCTATTGTTGACACACTGAGCCGACAGCTGCTTCTGTTTCGTCTCAAATGTGTACAAGTAAATTCTAGATTATAATTCAGGATACTAGTTACTGTAATTTTTTTTAACCCTTGACAAGAACTGCGATAGATTCTTAATCTAAACAGAATTTTGTGAGCGTCGGCATCCCAGCGAGAGTGGATATATTACAGTAAATGTTTTTATTATTATGGTTAGTTAAGGTTAGTTTGTATGTTTAGCACCTAGCAAAGGTGCTGATGCTGTGGTGTTACAATAAAGCTGCATCCGTTTAGCACTCTGCTTGCAAAACTTATTGCTAATCCTCCTTGTGTCTTGGCTCAAAAATATAAGGTTCTGGTCATAATTTTTCCCAAAGTATTCGAGGATGCTCTCACAAAGTCTGCTTGATTAGCATTGTTGTTGATGGGGAAGGAATCTGTGGTTGCTAACACTACATCTTGGATCACATGACTGGCTTCCTCATTAACTCTCAAAAAGTCTCCGGAATTTTTGTTAGATTGATATTATTTTGATTATATGTGCTCATTAATGATTAATGAGTGATGAAGCGCTTCGAGAGGATAGTCATGTCACACATCAAGAAGACCATCCCAGACACACTGGACCCTCTACAGTTTGCCTACCGGAGGAACCGGTCCACTGAGGATGCAGTCAACACCGTCATCCACACCACCCTCACCCACTTAAAGGGAAAGGACACCTGTGCCAGGCTATTATTCATCGACTACAGCTCTGCTTTTAACACGGTCATCCCACAAAAACTCACTGTTGGTCTGACACCAACTCTCTTACTGGGTCCTGAACTTTCTCGCAAACCGGCCCCAGTGAGTCAGAATCGGCAACCAGACATCAGGCACAAAAGTTCTAAGCATAGGGACCCCCCAAGGCTGCGTGCTGAGCCCCCTACTGTAAATCCTCTTCACACACGACTGTGTGGCCTTCCAGAACAACACCAGTATCATCAAGTTTGCAGATGATACTACGGTCGTCAGACTGATCACCGGAGGAGCTGAGGCGACGTACAGAAGGGAGGTAGCGGAACTGGTGGCCTGGTGTCAGGATAATAATCTCTCCTTGAACACAGACAAGACCAGGGAGATGATTATTGACCCACGGAGAAGTAGTGCACAGTACACACCTTTGTACATAGGGGGTACATAGGTGAACAGGGTGAAAACCTTTAAATTCCTCGGGACCCACATCAGCGAGGACCTCAACCTGGGATCACAACACCCAACAAACAATAAAGAAAGTCCAGCAGCTACTGTACTTCCTAAAAAGGCGGAGAAAATTCGGTATGCCATCCAAAATCCTCAGCAAATTCTATAGAAGTACGGTTGAGAGTGTCCTTACCAGCTCAATCACGGTCTGGTATGGAAACTGCACTGCTAAGGACAGGAAGGCACTCCAGCGAGTGATTAAAACTGCTCAGTGTACAAATCAGGAGCAGCATTCCCCTCACTACAGGACATGTACTCTACCAGGGCCACCAGGAGAGCACACAACATCATAAAGGACGGTACACACCCCCAGCACAGTTTCTTCAGCCTCTTACTATCAGGCAGACGATACAGGAGCCTGAAATCCAGGACTACGAGACTGACAAACAGTTTCTACCCACAGGCCATCCGGCCTGTGAATGCTAACTTGTGAATGCTATCTCCCACCCTCCTGTCTTTACTTTTGTCTTTTTGAACAAAACACAGCTACCTTGACCACCCCCGAACTGTGAACCATCAGTGTAGACACCTTTCACCGTTGATCACTAAAGACACTTTAACTGCTGCTTTGACCCAATGTCACCTCCATATTTATACTGTTGACTGTCAATCAAAATGTGCAATAATGTTATGTTACTTACTGTGCCTTGTATATACTTTTTTTTTTTTTTTTTTTTAGCTAAGTACCGTGTGACTTGTTGAAGAGTGGACTAGCAAAGTAAGATTTTCATTGTACGGCAAACTGTCTGTTTAATTGTGTATATGACAATAAACAATCTTGAATCTTGAATCTTGAATCTTAATATTTTTATAGGCACATTTATGGTAACATTTAACGTTTACGTCTTTGCTCATTTTTAGCATAAGCATTAACTTCAAAAACGAATCACGATGTTCGCTTTTTTTTTAACTTCACTAATTACTACTCACTGCAGACTTTGTGAGAAATAACAAACATAATATAACTTCACTTACAGTACAATTTCTCCTGTCACCAGCATGCTAACTGATAGGATGTTGATATATTCGAGTTTAGTTGAAGAATGACTCAAAATCCTTGCAAAGAAAAGCGGGGTGGAACCAAATGTCTTTTTGTGTCTTTCTCGCCATTCCCGGGTCTAAATTGGCTGTTAGAGTGTACCAACTTGCCAGAATACGTCCCCATCCTTCTACTATCAAGGTGCGAGGCATGATTTATGACCTAAAATAAACTTTCACAAACATCGAGGCGAGAAAGGTGCTCACCAATCGATGACGTCAACATTACCGTACAAGCTTGTAGGAACAGTGCTGCTATTAATAGTTTGCCTGTGTTAGCACTTATGATAACAATAACAATAATACTTGGTTAAAATTCAAGTCACAAAATGTAAATGGAGTATTGTTAGGGCTTTTTTGGATGTTTTTTAAATTGGGTTTTAAAGACAGAATAGAGTACCCCCCAGTGGCTCTATTGTAAGTAGGCTTTTATTTATGTTTATTTTTGACTTAGAATGCATTTTAAAAAATCATCAATCGTCATGTCTTTCATCTTGGTTAAGGCAAAAAACAAAACAAAATGCAATTGAGTCGTCTAGCAACTATGACACTATAAAAGGATGTTGCTGAATAGACAATATGTCTAATAATTAACATTTTTGACATTCCAAATATGTTGAAACGTACACATAGGACGGAGAATTATCTGTCCATTGTGTGTCTTTGCAACGCGAGCACTCCTTTCCCACAGCCATGTACGTCTGTGTCCATTTCAAACGTGCTAAATATAACTCAAAATAGTGCTTGTGAATGTTAATAAATCACATTGCGCATGCTGCAAAAATATACTGACATTATCTCCTATCAGTAGGATGATCAGCATATATACTACATATTAATGAAGACAAAGACGCAACATGGATTGCATGCCTTATTTTGCTCACTTAAAAGACACAGTCAAATTTGCACACGTTTAGTAGATCAGCAATAGAATAGAATAGAATAGAATAGAATAAAATAGAAAGTACTTTATTGATCCCTGGGGGTAATTCAGCACCACAGTTTGCTCACAATAAACAATAGTAATAATAATAAGTAATATATAACATATATTGGACGGCGGGGACGGTTGGGGACGGCGTGGCGCAGTGGGAGAGTGGCCGTGCGCAACCCGAGGGTCACTGGTTCAAATCCCACCTGGAACCAACCTCGTCACGTCCGTTGTGTCCTGAGCAAGACACTTCACCCTTGCTCCTGATGGGTGCTGATTGGCGCCTTGCATGGCAGCTCCCACCATCAGTGTGTGAATGTGTGTGTGAATGGGTAAATGTGGAAGTAGTGTCAAAGCGTTTTGAGTACCTTGAAGGTAGAAAAGCGCTATACAAGTACAACCCATTATATATTATATATGCAATATATAATATATAAATGATATAAATATATTCTATATATATTCTACATTTAAGTGCAGTCAAGAAGGAACATATGCATTATACGGTCTGATGGCTGTCAGTATGAAGGACCTCCTGTGTCGTTCCGTGTTACATTTTGGGAGTCTGAGCCTTCCACTGAACGTGCTCATTCTCTCCGCAAGGTCCGAGTGTAATGGGTGGGAGGTGTTGTCCATAATGGCTAGAACTTTTGCTAAACTTCCCTTCTCTGACACCACCGCCAGAGAGTAGCTCCACTCCCACCATGTTACTGGCCTTCTCTACCAACTTGTCCAGTCTGTATGTGTCCCTCGCACATTGTGTGTGCTATCAAGTTTGCACATGTTTCAGTACACACATAGCTTTCGTAAATCAGACCCCAAGTGTGTAATGAATACAATACTTACAATTTAAAAAACTTTGTAGGACGCACTTCATAGCAAAGACTACTTTGTAGTTAAGCAACACTCTGTAATCTTTAAATTACTTCCATCTAACGTCTTGGAATTACAACTGCATACAAAGTCGACTCTATAATACTTCCAAATGAGAGTCAGAACTGTATTGAGAATACAAGATAGAACAACTGGACAGCACAGTTATCATTATCAGCTCCTTTTTAAATGTTGCACTAAAAATTGATTGTATTATTATTATTATAATTAAACAATTACCATTTATTACCACAAATGCACTGAAAATTAGTATTGATATCAATTCCCATGCACCCACGTATTCAAATGTGAAAGGTGCCCAAACTTAAATGTGATGTAAACAAAGTAGCCAGAAATATTGGGGACATTTATATCATTTGTCAAAAAGATGCTGACATCTACCCATGCTGTGTTTTATATGCTATTTCTGCATGGGTGTCAGCACACGGAGGGTGCATAAGGATGCTGAAACCTGCTTTTGGCACAAGCATCACACTGCAGCTCAGGCTCACTCATGGGCAGATAATAGCTTATTGTCTGCCTCCCCTCAACCATCAACAGATTAGAAGCATGTACACACACAGGCTCTCCCTCTCACTATGTATCTCCATATCCTAGCATTTCTCCCCTCCTACCTTACATACTCCTCTTATCTATTTTTTTTCCTTCGGAATAACTCAGTCATCAACCCCCCCCCTCCCAGCCCATCCAAACAATATGATTCTTTAACATGTCTTCCGAATTACCAGACATCTTCTCCTCTCTCTCCACTGCCAGAAAATCACATCAAAAGTGCAGCGTCAGCTCAGATGCCAACACTGCATTCTCCCTACGCACGGCTCACTATTTACGGCAGCAACAACGGAAACTCTTTGCATCATGTGCCATTTAGACAACGACAGGTGAGTTGGAAGTCGACGTGAAAGAAAGAGCAAGGCAGATTTAAAGGTAACGGGTGAGGATCAGCAGCATTGAAGGCGATGGGGAGGCTGTGGTTGATAGAGAGGCAAAGATTTTAAGGAGGCAGGGACAGAATAAGAAGGATGATGGAATGAAGAAGGAGGGCGTCAGTACGTAGAGGGCAGATTGTGACAGGAGAGTTTTTCATATAGACATCTCTGTGAAAATGCCAACATCCTAATCAAAGGACCGGAAAGAGCAGAGAGAAATCGGGGGAAAGAGACATCCGGTGCGAGCGTGGAAGAGAATAAACCGGAGTGAGGAGATGCAAGTTTACAAGAGGAAGAAAGAACAAGAAGGGATGGAAAACATGGACAACAGAAGAAGAGTTATGAGAGATAACGGACGCCTGGGAAGAATGAATGAAAACACAGTACATGATTTATGAAGAGGACAAACTGAAAAAAATAAGACATGAAAATAAAGAGAGGGGGAAAAAAATCAATAACGGGCAGGAAATATGGTGAGAAAGACTATGAGTGTTTGCTTCAAGAGGTACCACTCTAAAGGAAGGAGCCTTACACAAAGTGAAAAGAAACAATCCATCACAACACACGTTGTGTGGAGACAACACAATACTAAATTGTCTGATCATCCCAAACCTAAAAGTTCTCTTTGTATTTTTGTTTTTAGGCAAGTGTGGGTTCTAAAAGATGAGTTTTACATTGAAAATGATTTTGTGTATAATTTTATCAGCATAGTTTATTTTAATAATATGTTTGTGTGGGGAGGCGTGGCCGACAGACAGACAGCTAGGCAGGGCACGCCGGGGCCCACTCCAAGATGGCAGCGAGGAGGCGTGGCCGGCGGGCCAGCGGCGAGGCATGGCACGCCAGGATCAACGCCGGCAGCAGCAGAGAACGACGGGGCAGAAAGACTTGGAGAGGCAGAAGCGGATGCTGAGCGCAAGACACGGAGAGCCAAAGGAAGACACCGACGTGCAAGGCTGAAAAGAAAGTCAAACATGGTTGCAGTAATGTCAGTCCTTGGTGGTCCATGGAACCCGCACGACAGCGAGAGACTGTCACAGTTTGAATTAGGGTTGTCCCGATACAAATAATTTGCTACCGGTATGGGAATCAAAATGTATATCCATATGTTTCCAAATAGAGGAAACTATGAAAAATTTCAATATTGGCTTCATTTTAACAGAAAATCTTATAATATAATAAATTGCACTGCTATTGCACTCAAATAAGAATTTGACAAGATTAAAATGTAAATTAAAAGGCATTAAACACATTGGGATTTTCTTGTTGCATTCACAGAACAATTTACAATTTCCCATATTACACATATAGTCTGCCATAATCAATGATCAGGTTAAAATATAATCAAAAACTTTATTGACGTTATACCTCCTCAGTGACCTAGTGGTTGGAGCAGGGGTCGCCAACCTTTTTGAAACCAAGAACTACTTCTTGGGTACTGATTAATGGGAAGGGCTACCAGTTTGATACACACTTAAATAAATTGCCAGAAATAGCCAATTTGCTCAATTTACCTTTAATAAATAAGTCTATATATATAAAAAAATGGGTATTTCTGTCTGTCATTCCTTCATACAATTTTTTTTCCTTTTAGGGAAGGGTTTTTGTAGAGAATGAATGATGATGAAAAAAACACTTAATTGAACAGTTTAAAAGAGGAGAAAAAAGGAAAAAATTAAAATAAAATTTTGAAACATAGTTTATCTTCAATTTCAACTCTTTGAAATTCAAAATTCAACCGAAAAAAATGAAGAGAAAAACTACCTAATTTGATTCTTTTTGAAAAAATCAAAAAAAGAACTTACGGAACATCATTAGTAATTTTTCCTGATTAAGATACATTTTAAAATTTTGATGACATGTTTTAAATAGGTTAAAATCCAATCTGCACTTTGTTAGAATATATAACAAATTGGACCAAGCTATATTTCTAACAATGTCAAATCATTATTTCTTCTAGATTTTCCAGAACAATATTTTTAAAAGAAATTCAAAAGACTTTGAAATAAGATTTAAATTTGATTTCACAGATTTTCTAGATTTGCCAGAATATTTTTTTTTATTTTAAGTTTGAAGAAATATTTCACAAATATTCTTTGTCGAAAAAACAGAAGCTAAAATGAAGAATTAAATTAAAATGTATTTATTATTCTTTACAATAAAAAAAATGAATTATTTGAACATTGATTTAAATTGTCAGGAAAGAAGAGGAAGGAATTTAAAAGGTACAAAGGTATATGTGTTTAAAAATCCTAAAATCCTTTTTAAGGTTGTATTTTTTCTCTAAAATTGTCATTCTGAAAGTTATAAGAAGCAAAGTAAAAAAAATAAATGAATTAATTTAAACAAGTGAAGACCAAGTCTTTAAAATATTTTCTTGGATTTTCAAATTTAATTTGAGTTTTGTCTCTCTTAGAATTAAAAATGTCGAGCAAAGCAAGACCAGCTTACTAGTAAATAAATACAATGTAAAAAATAGAGGCGGTTCACTGGTAAGTGCTGCTATTTGAGCTATTTTTAGAACAGGCCAGCGGGCGACTAATCTGGTGCTTACGGGCGACCTGGTGCCCGCGGGCACTGCGTTGGTGACCCCTGGGTTAGAGTGTCCGCCCTGAGATCCGTAGGTTGTGAGTTCAAACCCCGGCCGAGTCATACCAAAGACTATAAAAAATGGGACCCATTTCTTCCCTGCTATGCATTCAGCATCAAGGGTTGGAATTGGGGGTTAAATCACCATAAATGATTCCCGGGCGCGGCACCGCTGCTGCCCACTGCTCCCCTCACCTCCCAGGGGGTGATTAAGGGGATGGGTCAAATGCAGAGGACAAATTTCACCACACCGAGTGTGTGTGTGACAATCATTGGTACTTTAACTTTAACTTTATTTAATTCTTTAGCGATTTATGGTTGCCACTCCTGGTCTATGTTTTAAGAAAAACACAATTATTAGTAAATACAAAAAAGAAAACTATGGCTAAAAGTACACAGATAAGCCATGTAGCAGGTAAAACACATTTGTTAAAGATAAAAGTCAAATTGTAGCAAAATTCAGTAATTTCACCTGCATTAGTTGACGTTAATTGGGCAGTCTTACCTTCGCTCAAATTTGGCATCAAGCCAAGCAGCTGTGTGCGCGCCCACGTACTGTATCTACATGAGCACGGTAGGTGAGCTGGTTAATTATGGTTTGAGAGTAGCGTGTGTGGGTTTGTGAGAATGGCAACGTGTTGGTTGATTGACGTCACTGAGTGAGTTGGCGAGAGAGAGAGTTAGCGCATGTACTGCGCAGTTGAAGGATGAACGGGTCCAGTTGTGTCCTGCAAAACTAATAATAAAGCAACCAGATTGTCACAAATCGGCGGCCTCGAATTCTGACCGGAAAGCGGATCTTGGCAAACTCATTGTAAAGTGATGGGTGTTAACCCCGACAAAAACACCCGTCCTGGAAGAAACGTCTGCTCTGTGTTCCTCGACTAGCCTAACAGCAGGACAGGTGTAACAACTACATTATTACATCTCACTTTTTCTAACTTTTTGTGCAGATATTAATGCCTGTTATTTAAATGTTTACCTAAGTTTGAAGCAAAGGTGGTAACACTAATTGCCACATTTGGCGAGGCGTGTTTTAAAGCAAGACTTGCAACGCCTCCCTGTTTAAAGTGTCACCTAAATTGTTAGTTTTGAAGCCCAAATAGCTCCATATTGCGCTTCATCCCCCTCTTTATTAACCAGTAGAATTTACGTTTTTTTTGCTATTTCTTCCTCTTATGTTATTGCTTATATGCACTTTGTGTGTGCGTTTTGACTCACTCAAATTCATGCGCTTCGGTTCTGTAGTCACCGCCGCAGAGCGGCAGTCGGATGAAAGAACGGTACCGGTACTTTTCAAAGGCAGTATAGTACGATTTCCAATTAATTAGTTTCGCATCACTTTCATTAGTACCGATATATCGTACAACCCTAATTTGAATATTCTTTCATTGTTTTGTAGGGATGTCTCGATCAGCATTTTTGGCCTCTGAGCAACATCCGACTTTTTTGGCTTCAGATCATAAAGTGAAAACGTGTTATATAAACTCATGTAAACACAATAATATCACACACACGCATCGATGCGGGAATTGTGACCCCAAGATGCAGGGGGAGAGTTGGTGACGTGCAGATAAGAGTATTTTCATTATTAAGAACACAAAATATGTGCGCAGTAGGGAAGTACACCGAAAGCAAAAACAGTGCCAGTTAGCAAAGCAACATAACAGGTGTGAGTTTTACAAATACCTTGACAATCTGGGGATGACAAACATTAAGAGTAACATTTGTCAGTGAACTCTCCAGTATTGACTGCAGGGCAGCCTGAGATCTAAAGAAACCTGATTTACAACCACAAGCAGGTGTGCTCGGGTTGCCAATCAGGGACAGGTGAGGGAAACAGCACTCAGGTCAGAGTGGTTTAACCAGACAGGAAGTGAACAGAAATAAGAGCACTGGACAGGAAACAAATATAGAAAAATTTGAAAACACAAAAATTAGGGGTGTGGGAAAAAAATCGATTCGAATCTGAAACGCGATTCTCATGTGCGATTTAGAATCGATTCTCCATCCATCCATCCATTTTCTACCGCTTATTCCCTTTTGGGGTCGCGGGGGGCGCTGGCGCCTATCTCAGCTACAATCGGGCGGAAGGCAGGGTACACTGTTTATTGCAGTGTTGCTGGGTCAGGTTTGGTTTTGGAATTGGATTGCATTGTTATGGTATTGCTGTGTATTGTTTTGTTGGATTGATAAAAAAAAATCAACAAAAAAAAAATCGATTTTTAAAAAATGAGAATCGATTCTCATTTTTTAAAAATCGATTTTTTTTTTGTTGATTTTTTTTTATCAAAAAAAAAATCGATTTTTAAAAAATGAGAATCGATTCTCATTTTTTAAAAATCGATTTTTTTTTTGTTGATTTTTTTTTATCAATCCAACAAAACAATACACAGCAATACCATAACAATGCAATCCAATTCCAAAACCAAACCTGACCCAGCAACACTGCAATAAACAGAGCAATTGAGAGAAGACACAAACACGACAAAGAACAAACCAAAAGTAGTGAAACAAAAATGAATATTATCAACAGTATCAATATTAGTTATAATTTCAGCATAGCAGTGATTAAAAATCCCTCATTGACATTATCATTAGACAGTTATAAAAATAATAAAAAAGAACAATAGTGTCACAGTGGCTTACACTTGAATCGCATCTCATAAGCTTGACAACACACTGTGTCTAATATTTTCACAGAGATAAAATAAGTTATATTTTTGGTTCGTTTAATAGTTAAAACAAATGTACATTATTGTAATCAGTTGATAAAACATTGTCCTTTACAATTACAAAAGCTTTTTACAAAAATCTACTACTCTACTTGCATGGCAACAGACTGGGGTAGATCCTGCTGAAATCCTATGTGTTTAATGAATAGAGAATCCTTTTTGAATCGGGAAAAAAATCGTTTTTGAATCGAGAATTGTGTTGAATTGAAAAAAAATCAATTTTAAATCGAATCGTGACCTCAAGAATCGATATTGAATCGAATCGTGGGACACCCAAAGATTCGCAGCCCTAACAAAAATATGTCAGACCTGTGGTGACGTATCAAATAACACATTTTTATACAGCTTATCTTATTCAGTTTAGATTGTGCTATTTTTGTTGTAAACTAGATGATTAATTGAAATACCTTACATTTGACGTTTTGAATGCCACGTACATTTTTTGACAAAATAAAGTGACCTGCGCACAGTAACTAAACACAAGAAATAACTACTATTGGCTCTCATTTGCCCTCAAAGCTTTCCTGTATCCAGAGATGTATTGGTCTTAACAAAAACCACCAAAAAAAGATTTGTAACAATACGAACAAGAAAAAGAAAAATATCAATCCAACCACTTTGGTATCTTGTATTTACTAATGCCATCGTATCCATATCAGGAACGATCACACCTAATTGGAGCTTTAGCGTTTAGCTTCTTGTGTCATTCTGCTCGGTGTGTAAGTGTAATATGTTTAGCCTTTCCAGTGATAATGCTACTTGGAACAAACTTTGTCTTCTTCCGCTATTAATGCAACCCCTGCATGTGTGTAACAAAGAATACGGAAATGTAATTGTGTGTACCAGACATACTTGCCAACCCTCCCGATTTTTCCGGGCGACCCCGGATTTCAGTGCCCCTCCCGAAAATCTTCCAGGGCAACCATTTTCCCGAGTTTCTCCCGAATTCCCCCCGGACAACAAAATTTGGGGGCGTGTCTTAAAGACACTGCCTTTAACGTCCTCTCTCACTTGAAACCTTCACCCCTTAACACCTGCATGCTGTCCAAGTGTCTGGTTCTCCTCCATTTAAAAGCGTACCGGCACAGTTACATAATAATGTAGCGTTGGAAGGGTTTAACAGTGGTCATTACTTGCAGATGTCAAGAAATTCTGACACGTTGTATGATCTTTTAACTGGTTTAATGATAACGCAAGGCATACTTGGTCAACAGCCATACAGGTCCCACTGAGGGTGGCCGTATAAACAACTTTAACGCTGTTACAAACATGCGCCACACTGCGGTCCCACACCAAACAAGAATGACAAACACATTTCGGGAGGACATCCGCACCGTAACACAACATAAACACAACAGAACAAATACCCAGAATCCTTTGCAGCACTAACTCTTCCTTGACGCTACAATAACATCTACGGCTTTTGGAGCTCAGTGCACGACTGCGCACACAACAAGCAGGAGACGAAGCAGAAGAACGAAGAAGAGACATGGCAACGACGAGTAAAAAGACAAAATACGCTTGCAAGTTCCAAAATGATTGGAAAAAATCATTCCATTTCATCCAGAAAAAGCTCGAAAGGGGAAGGGGTATGCTGCCTGCACCTCAACCCCGCCCCCACAACCACGCCGGCCCCAACCATACCCCCAACACCCCCCGCCTCCCCATCTCCCGAATTCGGAGGTCTCAAGGTTGGCAAGTATGGTACCAGAGCGAGCATCCCTTTTATTGGAGTCCTAAGGAATTTAACTCAAATAAACTGACAATGACCTCAAAGCAAAAACTTAGTTAAAATTACTGAATGTCATAAATTCCAACCATTGGCAATAAAACTGTTTTGTTTTTTTCAAAAACCTACTAAGTTGAAAATGAAGTTTGTTATCAATATAATTGTTTGGTCACGGCAGTGTGTTTGTGTTTCTTCGAGAAGCTGCGTCCCCATATGAAAACAAATCACGCCGAGTTTACTTTTCCCAAACACGGGTTAAGAGAGGTGTGTTATTTAGCCGTCACTTGTCAGACATTAGTAATCATTGTTTGGATGTAATGGCCCATAAAGGACAATGTGAAAAAAAAATTGCATATAGCTGGGCGTTTGTGTGTGTTTGCGTGAGATCTAGATGAAAAAAGAAAAACAAAATGCGGAATTTAGGGTTAGGTAATTTTCTGGACAGTGTCTTACTGTGGCATGTTGATGGTTAGAATTAGACCTTGTGTCAAAAAGAAGTGTTGAGAGGAGGCTGCTTTTAAAACCGTATACATTCTTTTTTAAAACATAAATTTACACTGTTGCTGCTTCCATTTTCACCCCTTCTTTAACCCGGTCTGTAACCTGCCTGCCTGCAGCTCTACATCAATCTGTCTGCTTCTCCTTTCCGACTGACAGGGTGATAATGCGCAGGATTTAGACATCAGCCAGGCATGAAAACGCAGAAGGCTTCCATTTTAACTGACACTTTTCTCTAAGTTTTGCTGTGGCCATTCGCCTCTTCAACTTAGTGTGATTAATTTTTACTCATTTTTGTTTGGTATGTATTGAACTAGGTTGTATACATTGATACATGTTGATTGCATTTCATTAATACAACGTTTTGAGCTAACCTCTCTCTTTTTCCCACCAGTTCCTTTAAAGCATATATAAAAACAAGCTCAAAAAGGTTTGGGACCACTGCTTCAGCCAACAATACTTGAGACTGAATCAATAGTGCCTCTGCTGGTTGCAGAAAAGTAGTAGTCTCAAATATAAACTTTAGTACCTCAACTTACAAGTTTAATTGGCTCTGTGATGAAGCAATTAACTGAAAACATGTGTACTTCAAGTCAATGTCGCCCATTGAAATGAAATAAATTGGTTCTTGGCCCCCAAAAATGCACAATTTTAAAATGCAAAATGCCTTTAGTAAAGAAAGACAGTCTTTTAGATGCGACATATATTGACAGCAATACAATATGTGTCACAAACACCTAAATGGTGTTCAAATTAGTTTGTGACAAACCCCAAGATGCAGAGAAGGAGGCAGGCATGGAGTGAGAAAACATGATTTAATCAAAATAATAGAACAAGAACAAACAAAAGGGTACTAACACAAAGCGCGCACGAGGCGGATGAACTAAGAGAGCTAGCATGGGAGCTAGAGGAACGGCGTGACAAAGTGGGAGAGTGGCCGTGCGCAACCCGAGGGTCCCTGGTTCAATCCCCACCTAGTACTAGCCTCGTCACGTCCGTTGTGTCCTGAGCAAGACACTTCACCCTTGCTCTTGATGAGTGCTGGTTAGCGCCTTGCATGGCAGCTCCCTCCATCAGTGTGTGAATGTGTGTGTGAATGGGTAATTGTGGAAGTAATGTCAAAGCTCTTTGAGTACCTTGAAGGTAGAAAAGCGGCATACAAGTACAACCCATTTATTTATAACTTAGCATGGAAGCTAGCAAAAAACAAAAAGGGTCTAGCGTGGAAGCTAGTGGGTAGCGAGCAGGAAAAGAGAAGTCGTAACGTGTAGTATGAAAACAAAACTGAAGCAGGGAACAAAAAACTGTAATCTACAAACAGATACCAAAAGATAGCTTACGGCTACGCTGCAATTACTTGACATGAAACGACACGACAGGAGCGACAATAAGGAAGTCATCGACAAGACAATAATCCAGCACTGACTGGAAGACAAAACAGGTACAAATAGGATCAGGCTGATTGAAACCAGGTGTGGCCAGGTGCTAATCAGCTGCAGCTGAGAGGAAACAAAGCACTCAGGGAAACAAACAGGAAGCTGAACCAAATTAAGAGTGCTGACAGGAACTAAGGACAGGAAATACTAAACACACAGAGGAAAAACTAAAACACAAACTGTCAGTGGCAAGCCTGACAAATGGGTTGTACTTGTATAGCGCTTTTCTACCTTCAAGGTACTCAAAGCACTTTGACACTACTTCCACATTCACCCATTCAAACACACATTCACACACTGATGGAGGGAGCTGCCATGCAAGGCGCTAACTAGCACCCATTAGGAGCAAGGGTGAAGTGTCTTGCTCAGGACACAACAGGCGTGACGAGGTTGGTACTAGGTGGGGATTGAACCAGGGACCCTCGGGATGCACACAGCCACAGAGTCATATTTATGTACAGCATTTACCATTGTAGAATGGACTTCCTTCCAACTGTTTCTCCGTCAAACACACCATCAGGAACGTTTCTGTTTTCATGGATAAATATCCTCCATTTAGATATTATTCAAACATTCTTGGCTGGCATTAGACTTATTCTGCTTCAGTATGGTGCACACTAGCAGTGTCACACTCGAATTGCTTGTTGTTATTAATGATTTATTTCTTTAATTCAATAAGTATCATCCACTTCTTCACGGCACTGTCCTTCGCACTCCTCTTTGTCGTTCCAATAGTTTGAAAACAAAGTTATGTCCATCATTAGCTATAAACTAATGCTAGCGAGTAAGCCAAGATGTTTGGTCAGATTCACTGTGACATTTGCTACTCCAACTAATAGCGGCGATGCTTGTAACTCAGATTTTTGCTTACAACTTAAAGCATAACGATTAGCCAACAGACAGTCCTTATCTTAAAACACTCTTAATCAAAGCACTCTCACTGTAGTTAATTAATTAATCAATTATTATGCTCATCTGTACATTTATTAGCACACACAATACTGTTTTAAATCTGTTTGTATTTAATGTTGCCTGGTATTCAAAACCAGTGTTTGCAAAAAAAGCACCCTGTTCAACACGTTTAGTGTGCAAAGTACATCTCTTGGCCTGTGGAACCTTAAAATCCATTCCAAGCCATCCTTGTAAACACAATTAAAGGAGTTTTC
The DNA here is from genome assembly GCF_033978795.1 of Nerophis ophidion. Classification (NCBI taxonomy): domain Eukaryota; kingdom Metazoa; phylum Chordata; class Actinopteri; order Syngnathiformes; family Syngnathidae; genus Nerophis; species Nerophis ophidion. Next base: position 25,186,774 of record NC_084612.1, on the reverse strand, counting down.
CCACTTGCCTCTCCAAAGTCCGCAAATTCCTCCGTCAGTCACGTATTCAGTCTGTAACACAAGCGATTGTGTCAGCAAGTCAGTCAATCAACTTAACAAGCAGTCCATCATTTAGTCAGTAAATCTGCTGAAAGCCAGCCAGTCAGGCAGTATGCGGGACTCCACACTGCAGAGGCAGATTGTACTATGGGACATTTTCCTCAGCGCTGCTAAGATGTTAGTTTTCACGAGCTAACGTCTATTAACACCTTCCTGCTTTCTTTCCTACTGTCTCTCTGTCGTCCATCCCGTAATCCTACTCGCTTTGTGTGCATCAAGATGTTTTTCTTTTTTGTTTTGTGCTGTGTCCTCACATTGTCGGCGCAAGGCTGTTAGCGACCATTACCGATCATTAAAAATAAATAAGAGTATGAAAGAAGCTACTGGAATAATGACAGCCTGTGGATTACATTGTTATATCACATTTAACAATAAACACTTGTTTTAAATGAACACATATAGGGCAGACTAGGGATAGTTTTAACCAAACGCATGGTACTTACTATGTGCAAAATGAACAATTTATATTCTTTATGTTATATCTGATAGGATGTTGTATTGAGCAGTTAACCTTTAACTTCCCTTGGCTGATGTCATGGTGTTCTTTTATAGACATTCAACTAGTTAAAGGGGACCTATTAGAGATGCGCGGATAGGCAATTATCCACCCGCCGTCCACCCAAACCAACATTTTATCAGAACCGTAACCGCCCGTCAACCGCACGCTGAAATACATCAGAGGTCGGCCACCTTTACCACTCACAGAGCTATTTAAACCTTCACAGAGTAATGAAGACAACTGGAGCCGCTAACGTTCTCACGAATATCCAATTGACGTTTATCCTGATGACAAGAATGTGGGCGTGCTGTGAAGCCATTGCCTTTGACACCTTCAACAACATGTACGAACCGATTGTTAGTCCGGCAACATGTTGTGTGCAGCTTCCGCAATCACACATATGAGATTGAAAGGTATACTGGGTGATACAGAGTACACTGATGGTTGTGATATGAACAACTTTAACACTTACTAATATGCGCCACGCTGTGAAGCCACACCAAACAAGATTGACAAACACATTTCGGGAGAACATCCTCACAGTAACACAACATAAACGCAACACAACAAATACCCAGAATCCTTTGTATCCGTGACAAATCCTGAATATATTTTACACCCCCGTGCCCCCAATCCCGCCCACCTTACCGTCGCACGGGGGGTGGGGGTGGGGGGGTGGCGGGGTTTGCTGCTAGCTGGGTGTATAAAATAATCAGGGGTGTCACGGATACAAAGGATTCTGGGTATTTGTTGTGTTGCGTTTATGTTGTGTTACTGTGAGGATGTTCTCCCGAAATGTGTTTGTCAATCTTGTTTGGTGTGGCTTCACAGCGTGGCGCATATTACTAAGAGTGCTAAAATTGTTTATATCACAACCATTAGTGTACTCTGTGTCACCCAGTATGCCTTGCAGTCATGTGCGTGTTTCCCCGGTAGCCACACACAAAATAATGATGGACTGACAAGCAGATCCTACATGTTGTAGAAGGCGACAAAGCCAATGGCTTCAAAGCACGCCCTAATACTTATTATCTGGGTGACTGCCGGCAGTCATTCTAGAGAATAATAGCGTCTCCTATTGTCTTCTTCGCTTTCTGACACGGCTCTTAAATGGCTCTTTGAATGGCAAAGGATACCGATCCCAGAACCATGTATATCAAATATTTCCGGATGGTTCAACCGCCACCCGCCGGAATCTAATTAAAATCAATTTTTTTGTCATGTCACCCGCCCAATCCGCGGTTTATCCGTGCACTACGCGGATGAGACCGCAAACCGCGCATCTCTAGGACCTATTAAGCAAAACCAATGTGTCTTACCTATTGGTATCTGTTTTTGTATATTTGGGATCTGCATAAGTCCCAAAAATGTTAAATTAAACTATAGAGGCATTGCGTAGATATATATAAAACAGTATTGCCTTCCTTCATACTTCATCCAAACGAGCCATTTGGAATTTTCCCCAATTATGACATTTTTCCTAATTGTGAAGTGAATTATATTTATTTAGCTCTTTCCTCTAGAGACTTAAAGCAATTTCCATACTCAAACCCGTTATCTGCATATTTAATCTACATTCAAACCAGTGTGGTTGGCACTGCGAGCTGGTGGGTAAAGTGTCTTGCCCAAGGAAAAACGGCAGTGACTAGGATGTTGGAAGTGGAGTTCGTACCTGAAACCCTCAAGTTTCCGGCACGGCTGCTCTAGCAAACGAGCCACGCCAACCCATTGTGACATCATATGTGGTAAAGGTTTATCCGAAGTGCTTTGCGTGAATCCGCCATTGTAGTCACAAGCCCAAGTCAATAGGAAAGTTGCATACAACGTCACATCCGTTTTTCTTCTTTGCAGCTTATTTCACGCAATGGTCAAGAAGTTTGAGCGTAGCATTACAACAAGTGAGAGTGAGTGTAGAGATTAAGCGGAAAAGGCCATATTGTTGTTCTGTTGTTATGTGTTCCAGTTGTTCAAATTGAGAGCTAGGAAATAGCTTTCATGGAGTTCCGAAAGAAGTGGTTCATGAAAGGCAATAAAGTCGGGGGAAAAACTAAAATGCATCAAAGGAAATGGCTCTTAAAAATATCACTTTCATTGTCTTGTGGAATACAATCGAACCACTTGTATCTGCAGTGATCACTTTGTAATATGTTTGTTTGAACATTTGATTTATTTAAGAAATGTTCTGTGATCCAGTTAATTCTGTACTATATTGTGTTTGATAGCAGAACTAAAAGTAAATAAATGACAATTGATCACATCAGTTTTGTGTTCTTTTGTGGTTGCTCTGCCTAAATATAACCACAAAGACTTGGTTGTGCAAATAAACTGACATCATGTTAAGTCCAAGTAGTAAATATTGTGATTATTGGCCCAATCCACCATATTTTTGTTGTCTATTTTCATAAAAAAAACTAAAAGCTTAGTTGTTGTGCAGGAAAGAAAAGGGCCTTACTCGAAACGGATGACCACATTATAGCGCATTTGGTGGTTTTTGTTAGCATCAAGAAAATATCCTTAACAGTAATAATAAACTATATGAATAAATCTCTGGTAGGCTCAACATCATATGCTGAATCTTGATATTGCTCCGCAAAGATTCATGATGAACAACATGGACATGTATAGCTAAATATTGGGACAAAATATACTTCAAATCTCAAAAACAACTGCACATCATGTTACGACATGCTGTGCCTCCAATCTTTTCTTCTCTAAATACCGTAAGATTCAAATGAAGTGAAGTTGTGGGCAGTCTTGGTGATGATAAATGCTTTAAACTATTAAGCCTCAACTATTAGCAGTGTTGTTGTTGGCAAAGGGAACGGTGGTCACCCTGGGGACATCACAGATCATATGACTGGCTTGCTCATTATCTTTCAAAATGGCTTGGGAATCTCATTTCTGTTTACTCACAAACTTTGTGAGTCTTTTGGTGTTATAAATTATCTATAAATATAGAGGCAACTTGTTTTCCATGTTACTGGAACTTTAAAACTCTAAAGGCTTTAGTGGCCACATGCCCAGACAGCACCTTTTCGCTCTTATTTCCAAAATTGTGTACACTACTCAGTTGGGGTCTTATGGCCGCTTATGTGGACACTTTTACTGCCATCTGGTGGTGTCAGAATAGAATAACATACAATGGAATTTGGAAACAAACGTTCTAAAAATAAGAATTATCATGTCACTAAACATGAAGTACACATTTGTGTACTTTTGGACTAAGTTAAAGTTAAAGTACCAATGATTGTCACACAAACACACTAAATACATCATATCAAAAGATGATTCATAATTTTTATTCTAATTAGGGTCTAATCAGCCCAAATAGCAAAGAGAAATAAAAAAAGCATGTAAAAAAACAGGATGGACCTTAAGAGGTTAAAGCTTTTGCACATGTGTGTATATACACAAAAGAGCATCCAAGCATCAAACAATTATGCAGTGGTGTGCTGTCAGGCCCAGCCTGGTCTTCTCTGCTGACCTAACATAACCAGAAATCATCATCATAATTAAAGATAAAATAAATTTTTGATTTAATTAATATTCTCTTCATGTCATGTTATGCTCCTTCCAGCGCTGTTGTTTTTAAGTTATAGAGTTGTTATCCAATCAAAATTCAGCTAGCTTATGTTGCCATGCTGTACCAAATCTGCCAGGGGCCTTCAGAATCAACAATGCTGGCGTCTATGCACTCTAAGTGAACGGGACATACAGTTGCAATAGCCAATCAGACCACATCTTGTTGTCAGTAAAGCTTTCTAAATGGCCTAAGGCAGATATATGTTGTGATGTTATAAGCAAGGTAAAATAAGAACTCCATTACCCAGCATGCCACAGTGCTGAGGAGCACGTGCAGTAGCCCTGTTTAGGTTTAATGTTGACATGCCTGCAGCGGGATGTTTTTGATCAGCACGCTGTGGAGTAAACTTTAAGAACTCAGCCAACACGCCCCGTCTGCAACTGTTATGATTAGACAAGACAATATATATATTGGCATGGCCATTTTCAAGCAGGAGATTTGAAGAGAAACTACATCTCGTGAGCCCGGAAGCTTGAAAGGGTGCTACAAATTGTGAGTTCAAATATTATATTTCTTCATTTTTTTCACCTTTGAAATGTTTTGTTTTTTTTGCAATTTTAATTTTACCACATAAAATATGTTTTAATTGCTGATGCGGATTTATTGATTTTTAAATGCGCCAGAAAATAACCTGTTTTGTACCACGCCCAGTAGTGTGTAAATGTGTTTCTGTATAATATTTTTCCAGCAATGGTCATGTGGTGACATAAATGATGGTGTTTTGAGAGGTACTCATTGATGTCGTACATCACTTAAGACCTAGGTGGGAAACGCACGGCCCGCCTCTGCAATTCTGTAACTTCCCTGCCAACACACGCAAACAGATCCCCCTCTGACCCCGAGCACTTTACAAACACTGACGCTCGCAGACTGCCTGTCCTTTCAGTGATTCGTCTTCTGTGTAACTTTCACCTTTTCTTAGAAGGAACACTAACAACACACTTTGCAGTCCAGTGAAGCAGATAATGTGAGAGACAGCTGCTTTAAAATACTTGACAATTCAGGAATGTGGAGTTCGTAGAAATTGAATAAAAAATAAAAAATAAAAAAGACGGTTGAGTCAACCATGAGGAGGGCTTTGGGTGATGGAAGGTGTTTGTCGATGACGCAGGGGCCGCCGAGATACACACACTCCGAAACAATTGCAATCCTCTGCCGACCTGGAGTGGAATAATTACTGTGGCTGCATGTGTTTCCATCTGCGTGTTTCACTGTCTCGCTTTCTCCCTAAAATCACATTAATGGATGAAAGTAGCTTCTGCTGTTGCTGACTCATTGCTTTGAAGTGGAAATATAACTCATTGCCTCCATATGTGGAGTGGAGACACACACACACACACACACACACACACACACATACACACACACACACACACACACTGCGTAGGTGTGCTGTAAGAGTGTTTCTCCCTCTCTCTCTCTCTCTCTCTCTCTCTCTTTCTCTCTTTCTCTCTCTCACACACACACACACACACACGCATGCCCTTAAACCATAGGACTAAGCGCGGGAAAAGCCGGAATAACACTAATGTGACGTTAACAGACATATTAGCCTGCTTAATGTTAGCCCACTAGCCAGCCATTACCCTGCAGCTTACACAAAATGCCACACGAACAAAGAGACAGTTAATGTAGCAAAAGTGCTTCATTAACAAGACACAACAATCCTCGCATTCAACTGGCGTTTTAAGCTGCAAGGATGACAGAGAGCGGCACACGCACAGTGGACGTGATGTGTCTTTGGGCCTCAAAACGCTGACTCCCCGTCACGTCCTACAGTAGCAGCTGACCCGCGTACTCTCATCGCTTGGTGAGTAACTACCAAATTACTTTTATCTGTGTTATTTTAGCGAGGCAGCCCGAGGACACGTTACAGAGCGGGACAGCTACACAATGATAAGGCTATCTTTTCAAGTTGCTGACCTCATTGACAGGGAGTTAATTTGCATGCTAATGACACAATATTGAAGCTTAAACAGCATGCTATTGCAGATGGTTTGTATGATGCTATTACATTTAAGTGAGAATACCCAACTGGGTGTGATATCACTTCAAATACGCTTTTAGGTAGCTGAGCCCACCTTGTGTATACACCTACCCCTTTGGAAAAAGTAGGGTTCGCTATTCATCTTAAAATATAAGTCGAAAGCTTTGGCGTCTGTCCCTCAGTCAGCTACAGCTGTGGGCTCTGTATGTTTGATGATCATAGTGTTGTTCTTCATCGACTCGGCTAACGAATGCTGCAGTTAATATGTGAGGGTAATGTTAGCACTTTAGCAAACTTTGTTACGAACGGCCTCCTGTACTATTTCTATAAGTTACATTAGTACGTCAATTTATGACATCAATTGGCTCTGTCACAAAGCTCTTAACTCAAAAGCTCCATCTATACATTTTCTACCGCTTGTCCCTTTCAGGGTTGCGGGGGGGTGCTAGAGGCTATCTCATCTACAATCGGGCGGAAGGTGGTGTACACTCTGCATACTTGCCAACCCTCCAGGATTTTCCGGGAGACTCCGGAAATTCAGCGCCTCTCCCACAAACTTCCCGGAAGAAGTTTTCTCCCGAAAATCTCCCGAAATTCAGCAGGAGCTGAATAGGAGCAAAATAAACAAACAAAACATAATACACTTTCCTCTCATTATAGCCTAATTACGTTGAATCGAACAGCAAGAAGCAAAGCTACCAATTGTTTAAAAGCACACAATGATTTATGGATTTTTTTTTTTTTAGATAAGCATTCCTGACAGTACATAAATGAAAAAGCAGGTGCTAATTTATTGTCTTTCATACCCACAAGAAATTCCATATGTGGATAAATACTTACCGTTTAGCTAATAGGATGAGATGCAGCCTTAGTCTTATTCTCTGAGTGCCCATCTAAGTGTTAGGCATTAGTTATTTGTTTTTCTCTTCGCATGCTAATTCATCACTTTGAAATTCACAGGCAGCACGTAGAGGTAAAATGTGCTACTTGTTCAAATCTAGCTTATCGAAAGTAGTGATGTAACATTTGCATTCAGTGGACTTGACTATAATTGTCTCGTACAAAACATATTTGGGATTAAGTTAGTGACGCACAGTAGGGAAGGGATTCATACGGCCCAATTCCTGGGTCGACTTCGTATGAGAGGAAGAGGGGAGTTAATCATTTTGCAATGCATCCATCCATTTTCTAATGTTTGTCCCTTTTGGAGTTGTGGGGGGTACAAGAGCCTAGCCCAGCTGCACTCGGGCAGAAGTACAAGGACAAGTCGCCACCTGATCGCAGGGCTAACACAGATACACTGACAATATTTACCCAGGACCTTCTTGTTGTAAGGCACACACACTAACCCCTGGTCCACCGTGCTGCACAATTTTGCAATGCATTCTGCTGAAAATGATGGAAAGCACCACTCTACATAGGAAATGGTCAAAGTTGGAATTGCCAAAAAAAACATACATCCATCCATCCATCCATTTTTACTACCGCTTATTCCCTTTGGTGTCGCTGGTGCCTATCTCAGCTACAATCCATCTGGCGGCTTAAGCACCCTCCCCACCAAGCCCCAATTTGTCGCGCTTCACGTGTGGGGTAAACTGCAACAATTAATCCCCTTCCTATTGTCCATATAACTTTGTGTTACCTTCACAGGTCCAAACAAAATATACACATATTGCCGCCATCAAAACTGCACTGGAAATGATGGCACCTGCATTATTAAAATCGGTCAAATATACCATAGCTGTTGATGTTCTGGGGCAATTTGTCAAATTGAATTTGGATATTAGTTTTCATGGGTATCTTGTTGCCACACCAAGCAATCTTTCATTATGAACGGCAGCCGAGAGGTTCATTTCATGCTTATTTTTAGAGCTGGCTGAGTAATCCTGTGTTATGAAATAACCCTCAGCTCCCACCACAGCGAGGCGTCTGCACCAAAATCTTCAGAGAAACAGCGACAAACTGTTGTGTCAAAAAAAAAAAAATGCTGGCCTTAACAGAGATAATTGCAACAACTTTGCAGGGATTTTATGTGTGCTTGCATTTCATAGCTCACCAGACCAACATGGTGGGGCTTTGGGCCCATTATGTTTGACAGACAGTGCTTAGGGGAACTGCACTTTTTTGGGAATTTTGCATATCATTCACAATCATTATAAAAGACATGACAACGGATGCATTCTAACATGTAAATAAACGTAAATAAAAGTCAGCTTAGAGTGGAGCCAATGGGAAATCCTGTATTCCGCCCCTAAAATCCGATAAAAAAAACACCAAAAAAGTGCCAACAATATTATATTTACATTTCCTGACTTGAATATTAACTAAATATTAGAGATATTGTTATTACTATTTATAGCGTTGCTGTAATCACTAGCGTGTGTGCCAATGTTTACATCATCGAGTAGTAAGCGGCTTCCTCGCTTCTTTTGCTCGTGAACGTTTATTGTGGATCATAAATCATGTCTCTCACCTGGAAGGACAAGGAGGTAATCTGACAAGTTGGTATACTTTGACAGCTAAATTAGACCCAAAAATGGCTAGAACCACACCAAAAGACGCTTGGTTCTACACCTCTTTTCTTCCTGAGAATTATGAGTATTTTTTCATTTAAAATAGGAATATAGCAAAAATCTTTCAGTAGGCATCCTAATGACAGCAGACCTTGTACATTAAGTGATGTTTAATTATGTTTGTTGGCTCTCATGAAGTATGCAGTGAGTTTTAATCAGTGATGCAGTGTGGGGAAAAAGCAAACTGTCATGTGTTTTTTAGTTTAATGCGCTGCGTATGATTACAATGATCAAAATACGTAAATATTAAATGTTATTATAAATGTGCCCATTACTAAATTACATCGTGTATATACAACCTGAATGGAGGTGTTTGGATTTTTTAAAGGGCTTTTATAGGCAAAATACAGCGAATTCCATAGGCTTCATTGTAAGCAGACTTTTGATCGCATTGATTTAATAGTTAGAATGCATTAAAAAAGAAAAACATATGTTCTTGTCTTGTATAAGGATTAACAGGCAATAAGATAGATGGATAGTACTTTATTGATTCCTTCAGGAGAGTTCCCTCAGGAAAATTTAAATAAAAATAACATGCAAAAAAAAAAAAGGTTTTTGCCCATCATCAACATTTATTGCGCGAGAATGTGCTTTGTTACCCACCTTTTACAAGCAGTTAATTACTATTTTGTACGCACAGAAAATGGAAAAAGATGTGTTCTTGTCTCACATAGGGATTGTGTGCTGTTCCCCCTTGAAGTAATAATTGTAAAGTACATGACATCACATGATCATGAATCAATCACATATGATACTGGGCGGAAAAACAAAACATTACTCACTATTCTCTACCAAATAAGATTAATATTTGAAACAAATTCTGTCAATTTCCAATCCATTTTGATGTCACCTAGTAGATGACCACAATACACCCCATTAGGCATCTTTTGAATTAACGTTTTTGTGCATTCCCAATATGCATCTGAGTGAGTACACAACTATCACAGTTTCATTAAAAAAGGTCAAATAACACAGCAACTTTCTTGAACTACTGCTTATCTATGAAAAATACATGATCTCCATTACAATACCCATTGTTTATCCTTGTGTTATGTTAAATGGTAGATACACAAGTTGGGACGCAATGATTAATCGATCGATCGGGTTCGAAAAAAAGCTTTGATTTATGTATTGTGTTGCTTTGATTAATCGTTTATTAATTATATGTACAATTTTAATGAGGATGTGCATTTATTAGGGGGAAAATTAAGATTATGGCTAGCAGAAACATTTGTGTTTATTTAAACAATTTTCCCTAAAATATGCATTGATGCTACAAATCATTGGTGTCAAACTCAAATCCCGTGGGCCTGATCTTGTTTGCCACATCCTTGTATATGGTCCGTGACACCTGGAAAAGATATGTGTCAATAAAGTACCTTGTATTTTCATTTTCTTACTCTAAATCAAATCAAATCAAATCAACTTTACATAGAAAGCACATTTAAATTTACCACAGGGGTAGCCAAAGTGCTGTACAATGGGCAGGTTAAAAGATAATACGAGAACCGAGCAAACAACAAAATACAAACAGAATATGATAAAAAATAAATAAATAAAACATAAAAACAGGTTCACAGCAGGTGAATAATGGGGCGCCATTGCAGGATGGATATCACTCAGTGTTAAAAGCTAAGGAATAAAACTATATTTTTAAGAGAGATTTAAAAACAGGAAGAGAGGAGGCTTGTCTAACACTCAGAGGTAGGTCGTTCCAGAGCTTGGCGAAAGCTCTGTCACCTCCAAGCTTCAGCCTTGTGTCAGGGACCGTCAGTAGCAGCCGATCGGCTGATATCAGGGATCGGGTGGGGCAGTAAGGCTGAAGGAAGTCGGAGAGATATGTTGGCGCGAGGTTGTTAAGACGTTTAAAAACAAATAGGAGTTTAATATTCATTTCATAACGCACAGTGAGCCATCTATATATATATATACATATACATATGGCCCCGAAGGATGAACTGCTAAGTGAATGTCTCAGGGGCAGCAGAACCCTGATGAGAGTGCAGAGGAGGAGGAGCAGACAACCTGGACGCACAAGCCGCTACATGGCAAGTACCACCCTCAGATAGAGGAAGTGGCCGATATCAAGAAATCCTACCAGTGACTGTAAAATGGAGGACTGGCAGACAGCACCGAGGCACTAATCATGGCAGCACAAGAACAGGCCATAAGCACAAGAGACATAGAGACCAGGATCTACTAGAGTAGATTAGACCCAAGATGCAGATTGTGCAAAGAAGCCCCTGAGACAGTCCAGCACATAGTAGCAGGCTGTAAGATGCTAGCTCGATCAGCGTACATGGAGAGGCACAACCAAGTGGCTGGGATAGTTTACAGGAACATCTGCAACCAGTATGGACTAGAAGTACCCAAATCCCAATGGGCCATACCACAGAAGGTGGCTGAAAACAACAGGGCCAAGATTCTGTGGGACTTCATCTTCCAGACTGACAAACAGATTTCGGCTAACCAACAAGACATAGTGGTGGTGGACAAAGAGCAGAAAAGGGTGGTGGTGATGGATGTGGCAATCCCAGCTGACGCCAACATCAGGAAGAAGGAACACGAGAAACTTGAGAAGTATTAAGAGTCGAAAGAGCAGCTGGAACGGATGTGGAAGGTCAAGGCAAGCGTGGTCCCCGTGGTAGTGGGCACCCTTGTAGCAGTAAACCCCAAACTGGGAGAGTGGCTCCAACAGATCCCAGAAACATTATCTGAAGATTCAGTCCAGAAGAGCGCAGTGCTAGAAACAGCCAAGATACTGCGCAGAACCCTCACACTCCCAGGCCTCGGGTCAAACGATTGTTTTGTCAAAATAACAATAAATATATGCTGTCGTTATGCCTGCCGGAGGCTCTCAGGGCTGCAGAGAATGTTATGATTTTTAAAAACAAGCTCAAGATCCACATTTTTCAGCTTAGCATTTAATTATATACTCTGATTCATCTTACAATTTTCATTATCTTTTCAACTCTGTGTTTATCTAGTATTTATTAGCATTTATTTACCACTTCCCAATTTAACTAATCTTATTTTAGCGCTAAACAAAATTTGTATGTAATACTTATTTTTTTGTTTATTGTGTCTTATTGATATATTGTGTTCATTTATTTTATCCTCTTAATATATTTTAGATTTATATAACTATTTTACAGTGTTTTCTCAGAGCCCCCAGTGCCCTTTGCACTGCTGTGGCTCTGGCTCTTAGGTTCCTTGGCAAGAGGACTACCTGGTCCTTCTCTGTGTGCCATGGGCCAGGATTGCTGTGGTCGTGGCCCTTCATCATAAAATCCCTCGTGCATGGTTCTTCCGTGTCAGCCACACATATTTTTTCATAACTTTTATTATGTGTGCATGTGTGTGGTAGAGAGAAAGACAGAAAAAAGGGGGAAGGGGTTCAGATGGGAGCATTGACTGTTTCAACTTGCGATTATGCAACAAAAATGGGGGGTACAGTACTGTTTTTTTAATGTTTTAAATGTGAGCATTTTGTGCTACATTTTATATGTATGAAAAGTGCTATACAAATAAAGTTTGATTGATTGATTGGTGATTCCAGAGCAAGTTGTCTTCTAAATTGCACAGTGTAAAAATCCCAATAGGTTTTTACAGCATATTACATTAAATAAAAAAACGGTAAAATTATGTTGACTAAGCTGCCAGTTTGTTTGTTTTTTTACCGTAAAATCTACGGTGGTTGTTTTACCCCGTTTTATGGTAAATGTAAAAACAGTAAAAAAAAAAAATTGCAGATAACTGGCAGCTCATTTGCCAGAATAAAAAGAAAACAATATTACTGTTTCTCTATTTACAGTACTATCGTAACAAGCGGCTGAATTTCACATTAATATCAACAGATGTTGGAGCTTCATGTCAAATCTGAAGTGTAAATTCTGAATAGACAGGGTTATGATGTCATTATTTAATTCCAGGCATTACTAGTAGAGCAGCGCAAAATGGAAAACTCATTTGTGATTAATCGTGTCTGCCGAAGAATACATTTTCATCTTTTCCTTCACTTTGTCTGTCCCTCGTCTTTTAAAATACATGTTCTTGCTCTCTTTGTCTGCACACAAACTCGCCTTCCTCCGCCATTTCTTCCTACATTGTAATCTACTGTATGTAGGCCACGGCTCTTTTAAAACTTCTGACAGAGCACTATCTCATTTGAAAGCCAGCATGAAGCAGCAATATGTCTCAGAGAGCCCTTTGCCACCACAAGCTCCCACATGGACTTTATTAAGGATGTAGATACTGTTCACTTGTTTTATATGTTGCATGGACAATATTTGTATTATAACTTTAGGACGTACTGCACCTCCGAAGCAGATAGAGGTAGGGATAAACCGAATGGCTCTCCACATCCTGCTTTTTAATGATATTCTTGTGCTTGGCCGTGTCTGTTTATTTTCACGAAACGTGAGAAAAATCAATCATCTCCCTCACTTGTTTGCTCCACTTTTGAGTGAAGAGGAGCTTAAACGGTTGCTTTTGAAGTGCTGGGGTTTCATGACATATGAAGGAAAAACCTCCATCCTCATGAACATGATACTTCCTCTGTCCCGCCCCTAGCGAGATGAGCCTGCCCAGTACATACTTCACTGCTTTACCTGTCAACATTTGTCTTTCAAAATATGGGGACTATCATGGGAAAATTGGTAATTAAACATGAAATTTCCTTCTCCTGAAAAACTGCCATGAAACAAATTAATAAAACCAACTCTTATTAGGACTCGAACCCAAGCCCTTTCAATCATAACATAGCGTCCATAATTACTGCACCATTCACCAGCAATATGTGACCTGATGAATAGAACTTTAAAATAACCAATTGCTTGGATTCAAAATGACGTCATGTCCGGCTCATTAAATAAGCGTGGTGGTCAAGCCAGCTTTTGTTCTCACTGGGCCCCATTCAGAAATAAGTTCCTAACTTTTCCTCTTATCTTTCTTCCTAAGTGATTTCCTAAGAGGAGTCCATTCAAATTCATGATGTGTTCTTAAACAACCAAATTGTTCCCACCTGCTGTTCTTAAGTTGCTGAATGCCAAATGGTTAGCGCGTACATGTCTTTAATAATTTGCATATAAACACACTTTTTCTTTTTAACTGTGGACTAGCTCTATACTCTCGGCAGGGTCCTTGAGGGTGCATGGGAGTTTGCCCAACCAGTCTACATGTGCTTTGTGGTCTTGGAGAAGGCATTCGACCGTGTCCCCAGGGAAGTCCTGTGGGGAGTGTTCAGAAAGTATGGGGTATCGATTATCTGATTGTGGCGGTTCGCTCCCTGTACGATCAGTGTCAGAGCTTGGTCCCCATTGCCGGCAGTAAGTCGGACACGTTTCCAGTGAGGGATGGACTCATCCAAGGCTGCCCTTTGTCACCGATTCTGTTCATAACCGTTATGGACAGAATTTCTAGGCGCAGTCAAGGCGTTGAGGGGTTCCGGTTTGGTGGCCGCGGGATTAGGTCTCTGCTTTTTACAGATGATGTGATCCTGATGGCATCATCTGGCCGGGATCTTCAGCTCTCACTGAATCGGTTCGCAGCCGTGTGTGAAACGACCGGAAAGAGAATCAGCACCTCCAAGTCCGAGTCCATGGTTCTCGCCCGGAAAACGGTGGAGTGCCATCTCCGGGTTGGGGAGGAGACCCTGCCCCAAGTGGAGGAGTTTAAGTACCTCGGAGTCTTGTTCACGAGTGAGGGAAGAGTGAATCGTAAGATCGACAGGCGGATCGGTGTAGCGTCTTCAGTAATGCGCATGTTGTATCAATCCCTTGTGGTGAAGAAGAAGCTGAGCCGGAAAGCAAAGCTCTCAATTTACCAGTCGATCTACGTTCCCATCTTCCCCTATGGTCATGAGCTTTGTGTCATGACCGAAAGGACAAGATCACGGGTACAAGCGGCCGAAATGAGTTTCCTACGCTGGGTGGCGGGGCTCTCCCTTAGAGATAGGGTGAGAAGCTCTGCCATCCGGGAGGAATTCAAAGTAAAGCCGCTGCTCCTCCACATCGAGAGGAGCCAGATGAGGTGGTTTGGGCATCTGGTCAGGATGCCACCCGAACGCCTCCCTACGGAGGTGTTTAGGGCACGTCCAACTGGTAAGAGGCCACGGGGAAGACCCAGGACACGTTGGGAAGACTATGTCTCCCGGCTGGCCTGGGAACGCCTCGGGATCCCCGGGAAGAGCTGGACGAAGTTGCTGGGGAGAGGAAAGTCTGGGCTTCCCTGCTTAGGCTGCTGCCCCCGCAACCCGACCTCGGATAAGCGGAAGAAGATGGATGGATGGATGGATGGCACACACTTATTTCCTAAATATGCATATGCACACCCTTAATTCCATAATTTTCATAGGTAAACGCCTTTAATTCCCCATATAAGAGCACAATTCAGGCAGAAAAGCCAAACATCAGACTGACGGAGAAAACACAAACAGATTACAGAAGATAAATTTGTATTATCCAGCAGGGATATGACATAATGTCAAAATGTAAGTTTAAGAAAGGGGGGACAGCTCTAGTAGCTTAAAACGTTCAAAAAAATATTCGTCCCTTCATACATGGTCGTGAAATATGCGCTCCCTTCCCAGGGCACGATCTGCGGCATCTTGCCATCTTGCAGTGTGTGTGTGCGTGCGTGCGTGCGTGTGCGCCCCTGCATGCACACGGTATTTTGAAATGTCTTTATATTACTCATTTTGCTGTCTGTCTGTCTTACTATCCATCTGTGTGTGTGTGTGTATATATATACATATATATATATATATATATATATATATATATATATATATATATATATATATATATATATATATATATATATATATACATATATATATAAATATATATATATATATATATATATATATATATATATATATATATATATATATATATATATATATTAATTGAACATAAATAAAAGTAAGGGAACTTGTCACACTTAAGAGCAAATAGACCACCCTAAGAGTGCTCTGGACACTCTTAGATTTAATTCTTACCTACGAACAAATCCCAGCTAAGATAACATTGATGAATACAAAAATCTCCTTGAAAACATCGTAAATGGGCCTAGGAACAAAAAGTGTTCTTTTAAAAACGGTTGCTAAATGGGGCCCAACGGCGCCATTTAGACTTTCTGGAAAAAAAAAAAGCCCTTTGCTTGTATGTTGTTTTTGGCCGTAGGAACCATTTACATTGCGAAAAGGATAAACATTTCCTCGAGAGGTTATCAAGAAAATGGCAGAAGCGAGCAAGATTCTATGAAAGACGACAACAAAAGTAGCACGAGTCCAATTTTATATTATCATATCTTTGTCGAGTCCTCCTCTCTGAGCTGCCACCTTATCGTGGTAGAGGAGTTTGCGTGTCCTAATGATCCTAGGAGCTATGTTGTCCGGGGGTTTTATGCCCCCTGGTAGGGTCTCCCAAGGCAAACAGGTTCTAGGTGAGGGATCAGACAAAGAGCAGCTCGAAGACCTCTATGAAGAAGATAAAACATGGACCCAGATTTCCCTCGCCCGGACGCGGGTCACCGGGGCCCCCCTCTGGAGCCAGGCCCGGAGGTGGGGCACGATGGCGAGCGCCTGGTGGCCGGGCCTGTTCCCATGGCGCCCGAAGAGGCAACGTGGGTCACCCCTCCAATGGGCTCACCACCCATAGCAGGGGCCATAAAGGTCGGGTGCAATGTGAGCTGGGCGGAAGCCGAAGGCAGGACACTTGGCGGTCTGATCCTCGGCTACAGAAGCTAGCTCTTGGGACGTGGAACGTCACCTCACTGGGGGGGAACGAGCCTGAGATAGTGCGCGAAGTGGAGAAGTTCCGGCTGGATATAGTCGGACTCACTTCGACGCACAGCAAGGGCTCTGGAACCACTTCTCTCGAGAGGGACTGGACCCTCTTCCACTCTGGCGTTGCCGACAGTGAGAGGCGATGGGCTGGGGTGGCAATTCTGGTTAACCCCCGGCTTAAAGCCTGCGCATTGGCGTTCAACCCAGTGGACGAAAGGGTAGCCTCCCTCCGCCTTCGGGTGGGGGGACGGGTCCTGACTGTTGTTTGTGCTTACGCACCAAACAGCAGTTCAGAGTACCCACCCTTTTTGGGTACACTCGAGGGAGTACTGGAAAGTGCTCCCCCGGGTGATTCCCTTGTCCTACTGGGGGACTTCAACGCTCATGTTGGCAATGACAGTGAAACCTGGAGAGGCGTGATTGGGAAGAATGGTCGCCCGGATCTGAACCCGAGGGGTGTTTTGTTATTGGACTTTTGTGCTCGTCACAATTTGTCCATAACAAACACCATGTTCAAACATAAGGGTGTCCATATGTGCACTTGGCACCAAGACACCCTAGGCCGCAGTTCCATGATCGACTTTGTAGTTGTGTCATCGGATTTGCGGCCTTATGTTTTGGACACTCGGGTGAAGAGAGGGGCGGAGCTTTCTACCGATCACCACCTGGTGGTGAGTTGGCTGCGATCGTGGGGGAGGATGCCGGACCGACCTGGCAGGCCCAAACGCATTGTGAGGGTCTACTGGGAACGTCTGGCAGAGTCTCCTGTCAGAGAAAGTTTCAATTCCCACCTCCGGAAGAACTTCGAACATGTCACGAGGGAGGCGCTGGACATTGAGTCCGAGTGGACCATGTTCCGCACCTCTATTGTCGAGGCGGCTGATAGGAGCTGTGGCCGCAAGGTAGTTGGTGCCTGTCGGGGCGGAAATCCTAAAACCCCTTGGTGGACACCAGCGGTGAGGGATGCCGTCAAGCTAAAGAAGGAGTCCTATCGGGTCCTTTTGGCTCATAGGACTCCAGAGGCAGTGGACAGGTACCGACAGGCCAAGCGGTGTGCGGCTTCAGCGGTCGCTGAGGCAAAAACTCGGACATGGGAGGAGTTCGGGGAAGCCATGGAAAACGACTTCCGGACGGCTTCGAAGCGATTCTGGACCACCGTCCGCCGCCTCAGGAAAGGGAAGCAGTGCCCTATCAACACCGTGTATGGTGCGGATGGTGTTCTGCTGACCTCAACTGCGGATGTTGTGGATAGGTGGAAGGAATACTTCGAAGACATCCTCAGTCCCACCAACACGTCTTCCTATGAGGAAGCAGTGCCTGGGGAATCTGTGGTGGACTCTCCTATTTCTGGGGCTGAGGTCGCTGAGGTAGTTAAAAACCTCCTCAGTGGCAAGGCCCCGGGGGTGGATGAGATCCGCCCGGAGTTCCTTAAGGCTCTGGATGCTGTGAGGCTGTCTTGGTTGACAAGACTCTGCAGCATCGCGTGGACATCGAGGGTGGTGCCTCTGGATTGGCAGACCGGGGTGGTGGTTCCTCTCTTTAAGAAGGGGGACCGGAGGGTGTGTTCCAACTATCGTGGGATCACACTCCTCAGCCTTCCCGGTAAGGTTTATTCAGGTGTACTGGAGAGGAGGCTACGCCGGATAGTCGAACCTCGGATTAAGGAGGAACAGTGTGGTTTTCGTCCTGGTCGTGGAACTGTGGACCAGCTCTATACTCTCGGCAGGGTTCTTGAGGGTGCATGGGAGTTTGCCCAACCAGTCTACATGTGCTTTGTGGACTTGGAGAAGGCATTCGACCGTGTCCCTCGGGAAGTCCTGTGGGGAGTGCTCAGAGAGTATGGGGTATCGGACTGTCTTATTGTGGCGGTCCGCTTCCTGTACGATCAGTGCCAGAGCTTGGTCCGCATTGCCGGCAGTAAGTCGAACACATTTCCAGTGAGGGTTGGACATCGCCAAGGCTGTCCTTTGTCACCGATTCTGTTCATAACTTTTATGGACATAATTTCTAGGCGCAGTCAAGGCGTTGAGGGGTTCCGGTTTGGTGACCGCAGGATTAGGTATTTGCTTTTTGCAGATGATGTGGTCCTGATGGCTTCATCTGACCGGGATCTTCAGCTCTCACTGGATCGGTTCGCAGCCGA
The DNA here is from genome assembly GCF_033978795.1 of Nerophis ophidion. Lineage (NCBI taxonomy): Eukaryota > Metazoa > Chordata > Actinopteri > Syngnathiformes > Syngnathidae > Nerophis > Nerophis ophidion. The sequence goes on along the minus strand of NC_084612.1, from coordinate 25,168,101 downwards.
GTGTGAAGCGACCGGAATGAGAATCAGCACCTCCAAGTCCGAGTCCATGGTTCTCGCCCGGAAAAGGGTGGAATGCCATCTCCGGGTTGGGGACGAGACCCTGCCCCAAGTGGAGGAGTTCAAGTACCTAGGAGTCTTGTTCACGAGTGGGGGAAGAGTGGATCATGAGATCGACAGGCGGATTGGTGCGGCGTCTTCAGTAATGCGGACGTTGTACCGATCCGTTGTGGTGAAGAAGGAGCTGAGCCGGAAGGCAAAGCTCTCAATTTACCAGTCGATCTATGTTCCCATCCTCACCTATGGTCATGAGCTTTGGGTCATGACCGAAAAGATAAGATCACGGGTACAAGCGGCCGAAATGAGTTTCCTCCGCCGTGTGGCGGGGCTCTCCCTTAGAGATAGGGTGAGAAGCTCTGCCATCCGGGAGGAACTCAAAGTAAAGCCGCTGCTCCTCCACATCGAGAGGAGCCAGATGAGGTGGTTCGGGCATCTGGTCAGGATGCCACCCGAACGCCTCCCTAGGGAGGTGTTTAGGGCACGTCCAACCGGTAGGAGGCCACGGGGAAGACCCAAGACACGTTGGGAAGACTATGTCTCCCGGCTGGCCTGGGAACGCCTCGGGATCCCCCGGGAAGAGCTAGACGAAGTGGCTGGGGAGAGGGAAGTCTGGGTTTCCCTGCCCAGGTTGTTTCCCCCGCGACCCGACCTCGGATAAGCGGAAGAAGATGAATGGATCTTGTCGAGTCCACTCCCCCCTTTTCCCTTAGTCACAATGATGTAATAGGGATTTCCTTAATAAATACAGGAGGCACGCTGGCTGTGCTTTAGAACGTTGTTTTGGATCTGTAACTAGAGTACAGCCCAAAACACGTGTCTCCTCATGAGCTCTATTTAAACCTGTGTCTGCTTGGTTCCTTGGTTCTTGTCTGATTAACAGATGTCACCAGTGTTTGAACCTGACACTTTCCCACCCTAGCATTGCTAGGACAGCAAAGCCAACCCTCACGATTTTTCCGGGAGACTCCTGAATTTCAGTGCACCTCCCAACAATCTACCGGTGCAACCATTTTCTCGAATTAGTCCCAATTTTCACCCAGCCGACATTATTAATGGCTGCCGTGACTGCACTGCCTTTAACATCCTCTACAACAGTGGTCCCCAACCACCGGTACCGAGCCGCGGCTCGATTGGTACCGGGCCGAAGATTAATTTTGTATTAATTTTATTTTTATTTATTTTTACTTTTTTATTAAATCAACATAAAAAAAACACAAGATACACTTACAATTAGTGCACCAAACCCAAAAAACTCCCTTTTTCATGACAAAAACCTCCCTTTTTAATGACGAAGAAAAAATAAATAAAAACACTGAGTATTGCATTATTGCATTTCTTTTCACAGTTTATGAACTTACATTCATATTTTGTTGAAGTGTTATCCAATAAATATATTTATTAAGTATTTATGACTGACTGCTATCTTTTAGAATGTTTTTGATAAATCTCACTTAATCCTCGGCATACCTTCGCACAGCGTACCATCTATAAGAGAAGTAGTGCTCTACAACTCGTCATTGCGCACATAACACAACTACAAAACATAACAACTCAAAATCATGTTGTGCGAGATTTGTGCAGAACAACGTCAGTGGCTGCAAGACTTACTTACTCAACAGCCATACAGGTCACACTGAGGGTGGCCGTATAAACAACTTTAACACTGTTACAAATATGCGCCACACTTTGAACCCACACCAAACAAGAATGACAAACACATTTTGGGAGAACATCCGCACCCTAACACAACTTAAACACAAGCGAACAAATACCCAGAACACCTTGCAGTCCAAACTCTCCCGGGCTACAATATACACAACCTCAACCGACGCAAGTAGGGAGGGTGAGGTGTGGGGGGTTGGTGGTAGCGTGGGTGTGTGTATTGTAGCCCGGAAGAGTCAGGGCTGCATGGGATTCTGGGTATTTGTTCTGTTGAGTTTATGTTGTATTACGGTGCAGATGTTCTCCTGTAATGTGTTTGTCATTCTTGTTTGGTGTGGGTTCACAGTCTGGTACATATTTGTAACAGTGTTAAAGTTTTTTTTACGGCCACCCTCAGTGTGACTTGTGTAGCTGTTGACCAAGTCTTGCAACATCACACGTGTACTGCTCAGCCAAATGTAACAATCAAAAAGGCTTGCACGCTGTCTGTACAGGATTCAGAGGGCATTAAGAACAGTACCCTCGCGGCACCCCCTGAATATTGTTGATTGGGTAAAAATCGGCACGGATTACCAGAGAATGGATACCCACATATTAAAAGGACTCCCGTGAAAATTGGGAACGTTGGGAAGTATGACACTGTCAAGTTCCGTTCATATTAATTTTGCGGGCCGCACATACATTAAATTGTCATATCAAAGTGCGGGCCACAAAATAACGTCTTGCGGGCCGCAATTGGCCCGCAGGCCGCATGTTTGAGACCCCTGGTCTAGCGCATACGTTAGTTCGATACATTTGGGAACTCCACTGACAAATAATACTTAATCATTCGACAAATCTTTTTTTTTTTTTTTTGATAAAGTATAGGGATCTATTCCATTGCATAGTTCTATTTTTCGCTCGTATTTGCTTTTTGCAGAGATATATAGGCCCCTTGTGTACAACAGCCATTCTTAGCTTAGTTGACCACCACTGGTTTTCACTTTCAGTAAGAAATCACTTGTCGGACTACAAGCAATATAACTAAGACCATAATACAACCAAAGGCCACACAGATAAACATTGGCAGAGACCGTGCTTTTAAAATATTATTTACACGTTTATTGAGACTTGGAGTAGAGTAAGCGTAAGAATAAAAGTTTTAAAAAATAGGGGAAAGCGGTAGAAATGGATGGATGGATGGATATATTTCAAGGACCAAAATGCGAGTTAAAATGGCCAATATTAAAAGTACACTTTCAATCGAAACTTTGAAGCCCCTGGGCCAAAACCAAACAAAATCTGAAAAATAAAATATGAGAACATAACCAAAACAAGAATGGCTTGAGAGAAGGTAGCCATGCCCCAAACGAAACAGAAAGTGTTACCCACTAAATGACAAAATTCCAGGAGTAAAGCAGATATATGGGCCAGGTGTCCAACCCATGCACACTCAATGGAAAATACATCCAGAGATTAAAAGAACCAGGCACCACAATACATTAATGGGGCATAACTAAATAGGGTTTCTAAAAGCTACACAAAGATGACAAAATAAACACAACTTTAAACACAATGAAAAGAGGACTCTAAACAAAACAGTAGCAGGCTACAATATACAATTAAACAGGAAAAAGACCTTAAAACCAAAACACAAAAAGTGCAAATATAATATCAAAAAGGGAGTAAATAGCTGCTGCCGGAGTATCACGAAAACTCTAAAGCCAGAAAGATATGTTAAACAGACTACAATGCTTAAATCAAGGGAGAGGTTAAAAACACACCTGTCACCCGCAGCAGTCAGGACTGATCGCCAGGCACGGGGGATATTTAAAGGTGCCACTCCCGCCACAAGACAGGAAGCAATTTACCGAGAAGCATGTGTCTGCAGACCCGGAGACTGCACAGTCAGGCCCACACTTATGGACCCGCACCTTTAGACCCCTTGGTTTTTTGCTACAGCGCCACCTATCTTGTAAGCTAATGGATATGGATACGGAAGATGAATGGTGGTAGGCAGGTGAGTAGCGAACGTGAATCACATTGTTTGTTGAATTTTATAAAAGTTTTTGTCAAAACTGTATTGTACATCCTAACAAACATTTGACTATAATACATTTACAATTACTATAATAGTCTTATATGCATGTAAAATGTAGTATTTAATACGGTATTCAGGCCAAGCTAGCTTAGCCTTTTTTGGAAGCTTGCTTAGCAGGCACATTTTGTTTTTAAGTTAATCATTTTATTACCATGTGCATTAAATTAAACAGAAATAAAATTATATGTGTGTTTCTAAAAAAGCATGACATTTTACATTTTATTAGCAGGAGACACTGTGACATAAAACTTAAAGCATCCATGTGAGTGTGTGTGAGCGTGTGTGTGTGTGTGTGTGCGTGTGTGCGAATTAAGTTGTTTGTTTGTTGTTATTTTTAGGACTGCTTTGTTTGCTAAACTTGATTTTATAACACAGTCTCTTTCTCTCTTTTTAAGGTGCATAAACCATCCAGCATATGGAAAACTTGATCCAACTCCAGCAATGCAGGACATCCTGCAAACAGGTGCATTGCCTGTTCTGCAGCACAACTGTGTTCCAGCCAACATAGTTGAGCAAATGTAAAAAGCATCTATAGTCCCATTTTGACAGACCAGTAGTTGCCTCGTAAGTTGTTGCTTCGGAGGATCAAAATAAAAGACGAGATCAGTAAACAATCAATTATAACATGTTTGGCTGCCTCAAACAGGAATATTTAAACACGTCAATTGTGCAACAATTGTTTCACTTTAACCATAAATGCTGTTTTGGGAATAGTTCAAGATTTTGCAATAAAACCTTGTTTTTTTTATATAATTAAATCTATTTCACTGTAGGCTGTTTTGAAAATATAACCCAATGCAATAGAACATTTAAAATTATTTCATTGTAGGGTTTTTAAGGCTGTTTTGTCAATATAACCCTATGCAATAGAGCAGTGGTTCTCAACCTTTTTTCAGTGATGTGCCCCGTGGACATTTTTTTAATTCAAGTACCCCCGAATCAGAGCAAATCATTTTTGGTTGAAAAAAAGATGTAAAATACAGCACTATGTCATCAGTTTCTGATTTATTAAATTGCTCATCTGTAGTGGTCTTTCTTGAAATATTTGGAAAAAGATATAAAAATAACTAAAAATTTGTTGAAAAATAAACAAGTGATTCAATTATAAATAAAGATTTCTACACATAAAAGTAATCATCAACTTAAATTGCCCTTTTTGGGGATTGTAATAGAATCCATCTGGATTCATGAACTTCATTCTAAATATTTCTTCACAACAAAAGAAATCTTTAACATCAATATTTATGGAACATGTCCACAAAATATCTAGCTGTCAACACTGAATATTGCATTGTTGCATTTCTTTTCACTGTTTATTAACTTACATTCATATTTTGTTGAAGTATTACTCAATAAATATATTTATAAAGGATTTTTGAATTGTTGCTATTTTTAGAATATTTTTTAAAAATCTCAAGTACCCCTTGGCATACCTTCAAGTACGCCCAGGGGTACGCGTACCCCCATTTGAGAACCACTGCAATAAAGCATGTAAAAATATTTAATTTAATTGTAGGCTGTTTAGTCCAAAGGCTTTAAAAAAAAGTTTTAAAGTATATCAAGGTTCAAAATAAGATCTAATTTGAATTTTTATATTTTACATTCAACCAGAAATAAGTTGAGGACTTCAAATACCTGGGCGCATGGGTCAACTCAACTGAGCAAGATCTAAAAGTGAGGAAGGCACTTGCATGGAGGGGCCCTGAACGGCATGACCAGTGTATGGAACTCCAACCTCCCCCGCCAAATCAAACTCAGTTTCTTCTACGCGACAGTTAAATCTGTTCTCCTCTATGGCAGCGAATGCTGGACCCTGAAGCCAACCCTGGAGAAGTCTCTGGATCAGGGTTGTCAAACGTACGGCCTGCGGGCCGGATCAGGCCCACGAACAGGTTTATCCGGCCCGCGGGATGAGTTTGCTAAGTATACAAATTAACCCCAAATTTTAGAATGAAAGAAACAGCTCTTCTACATGTGTCTACTGGATGTTGCAATAGCAATTCTTTGTATCTCAGTAGATCAGGAGTCGGCAACCCGCGGCTCCACAGACGCATGCAGCTCTTGGATCACTCTGATGTGGCTCAGCTGCATACTTGCCGACCCCCCCATTTTTCCGGGAGGTTTTCCAGATTTCAGTGCCTCTCTCAGAAATCTCCCCAGCATAACATTCTCAGATTTTCACTCGCAGAACAATATTGAGGGCATGCCGTGTTGGCAATGCCTTAAATGTCTTCTCGACCATGTCGTCGCATCCGCTTTAATACTATGCTATCTGCCACATCTAGTGTGCGGCTGCTGACCAATGTTCAAGCGACTGCAAGGCATACTTGTGCAACAGCCATACAGGTTACACTGAGGGTTGTGATATAAGTAACTTTAACACTCTTACATGCGCCACACTGTGAACCCACACCAAACAAGAATGACAAACACATTTCGGGAGTACTTCCGCACAACATAAACACAACAGGAAAAATACCCAGAATCCCATGCATCCCTAACTCTTCCGGGCCACATTATACACCCCCACTAACCCCCCCGTGCGTTGGTTGAGGTGGGCGGGGTTTGGTGGTGCTATTAACCGCAACATGTAAGTGTAAAAAAACAACGTTATGATTTGTACATTTTCAGAATGTGCTTCTTCTTTTTTCAAACACAGGAAACAATCTGAAGGTGTTTTTATTTTTAAGTTATCGTGCAGGGATTTTACCAGTCCGGCACACTTGGGAGTAGATTTTTCTCCATGTGGCCCCCGATCTAAAATGAGTTTGACACCCCTGCTTTGGATGGTTGCTACACCAGGATGCTGCGTGCAGTGCTTAACATCAACAAGAGTGCGCACCATCAACAAGAGTGCGCACGTAACCAACAGAATCCTCTACAAGGGAATACCAAAGGTGAGCAAGCAGATTGCTGTAAGGAGAATGAAACTAACACATGTGCATCGGTCCAAGAGGACGTCCCACACTAACATACGTGGATATACTCAAGAAGGATGAAGGAACTCAGAGTACCAAGGAAATGGCCAAATGTATGGAGAATCGGGATGACTGGAAGCAACGATGGAAGGCTCGTCTGAGGACGACCTAGACAGTAGGTGGCCCTGTCGAAAACCTTTGTGCGGGTCTACAAGTGCAGTCTCCGGGTCTGCAGACGGATAATGTTGATTTAGGAAGGGAGCCACTTGTTGTCCTCTACAGATAGATTGTTAAGCAGATCTCATAATATATAAAATTATTGTGTGAAATATAAAAAGTACAAGACCTGGGGCCTGAAGTAACAAGAGTTGGTGGCTTTCGTACTGTAATAGACTTATGTTCAAATCCAGAAAACGGCAAGTAAAAATTGTAATCTCTGAAGAGTGTTCGCACGCACAAATTCAAGCATATTTTGTTGTTACTTTAGAAAATTTAGAAGAGGTGAGTGACTCTGATTCCCCCAATTTTAATATAATTTATGTAATTTACAACAAAATAGAGTAGCATGCAGATCAGAGTTTCATGGGGAAAGCCCTTGTCTTTTCATTATGCAAAAAGCAAGGTCCATTAGAGCATGATTCGGGGTATGTGGTGTTGTAGAAAGCCCATAAAACACATTTGGAAGGAACTCGAACAGAAACGTCAAGGCAGCAGGAGTCTGAATAATTGTGTCCATACAGTGTATACTAATTGCCGTGCAAATTCAGCGAAAAAGAATAGAAATCTGACGTTTGTCAGATTTTAATTAACAGACAAATTGAATTCCTTGTGTGTGCGCTATAAGATAGTTCAAGTGTTGCCAATAGGACACACATACAGTAACCTCAGTGTTGGGTTGACTGTAAGTATTGAATTAGCATACAGAAAATGGAGGGTAAGATTGTGCATTTAACGAGAGCCAATACTATAGTTGCATCACAATTGTGCCTTTACAAAATAAATTAAGCTCAGTTGTTTTATTTTACACTGCCAGACAATAAATAATGCACTATAAATTCATAGAAAAGCTTCATATTTGGAAGCTGACATTTTATTCATGAAATTTATGAAAATAATAATGCATTGCATATATTATGGTCATGTTGACACAAAGCTCACATTCAGAACACTTTGTTGTCATTTAAATACAATATTCATACTGCACTATGCATCTGGCACTTTGTGCCAGTATTGTTCTATTTGTATTTATATTATTTCTTCGTTTAATGCATGCGGTGGTATTGACACAATGTGACGCTGTTTTAAATTGTGCCCTTGCTGGTTTATGTGCATTTCGTGTCTGAAACATCTTTTGGCCACAATTCCTACATGGAAGGTATACTGTCTGCACAAAGTTATGTGATTTGTTATGCAAAGAGACTACTAATGAGGCAAGGTTACATATTTCAGACCAGGCCTATAAAAAATGGCGGCCCAGTGGGCCATACTGGAATGACACCATACTGGCCCCCGACCATTTTTGCAGAAAATGTCCAAAAACTCAACAGTGCTCTTGTTGTATAGCGGAACTTGGACTATTGTAAACACATCGGCAGATCCTTGCATTGACATTTTAACCTTGCTAGCAAACATAGAACACTGGTGTCCAAACTTGTGATTTATATAACTGAGGCATTCCTCAAAGCAGTCCTTTAAGTTATCTCCTTTTTGCCTGTGACAATTTTTTTTGTAACGTGATTTATGTAACTAAGGTTTTGCTGTCAGCAGTCATTTGTTCAACTTCTTAAGTTATACTTGTAGTGTTCCTCAGGATTCCAGTTTAGTGCTCTCTGTTTCATTAGTAGGGCTATTCAACTGATGGCCCCCGAGTTCAGTTCAAAAAACGTGTCAGAGACTTACAGGTTTTCCACAGATTCTTTAAAACACTGGAGTGCTATTATACAGATGTTTTTATTCTAGGTTTTTTGAAGAAGGTCCTTAAAACGCAGGCAAAATAAATAGAACAAAATCAAATGTTTATTGTAGAAGATTCTGGTTCTTCAGAATATACAAAATAATACTGCGGAGGGGGGGCGTGGCCTGCAGGCCTGATGCGAAACGGGGTGTGCCAGGACTGGCCTCGAAGACAGAAACAGGTGAGTAGATGGACCTTGTTATCTAAACACCTGTCGCCTTTATTAGCAGCAGCCGGAATGAGAAATGTAGTTGGAGTTGGAGTTGGGAGCTGGAGAAAGAGCGAGAGCGAGACGCCTAAAAGAGACTGCTGAAAAGCAATTCCAGACTGTTTTAAAAAAAAATATTGTATTCAAACTGCCTACCGGGCTCACGGAGGATCTTTCGGGCTTAGGATAACCCTCACAGGAAAGAGATCTTTTACAAATACTATTAGTAAAGAGAGAAGTCTGGCTCCCCCGGTCCTTAACTTTCTGAAAATGTGTCCCGTAAAACAATTTACTTCAATATACTGTAACCCCAGCCACAATCATTCCCTAAAACAGCAACACTACTTTGCATCCTCCATTGTATTTTTTTCTCAGGGTAACAGAGGTAGGCATTGTAAGTGCATCTTACAAACAATCCTTCCTACTACTTATCTTAATCAGCGTCACTAGGAAGCTTCAAGATAGTAGGATACACCCTAAACTGGTCGCAAATCACAGCACACTTGGGGCCCTCAATAAGCGACATCAAAACATCAACCAAATAATGAAACCATTCAGTCTCACTAAAGAACAGTTTCATTTGTGCAATACTGCCCACACTCGACAGGGGGCAACATTTGTCACAAAAAAAGCAAAGGTATATGTTTTGTTAGGTTGCGGTATGTGCATAATATTTCCACTCTAAAATTCCATGGAACATAAATTAAAACTGAAATTCCGAAAATGCTTCTTGCATTATGCATTTACGAGGTAATTAAATACAAGCGATCACAAAAGGCAAAATATTAACCATGGCAGTAAAGGTCCAGATATGCCGAGCACCTCCTCAAGCCGTGGGAGTATGCATTGACATCATTGTGAAACTTGGGGAAAGGTGCAGAATAACTCCTCAAGCGCAAAGCACAACCTTGTTGTTTCTTGGTGAAGTACATGCAGTAAAGCAGGTGTGTATATCTATATCTATATATATATGTGTGTGTGTGTGTGTGTGCGTGCGTGCATGCGCGTGCGTGTGTGTGTAGAGAGTGAGGGAGAGAAAATAGAGCAAAAAGCCATAAGGTATTGCAAAACTCTGAACTGTTGATACTAATCGATAATAAGAACTGAAAGACTGTTTTTTTTTTTAGCTTTTAAATGTGTCATGGAAATTAGAAGATGATGTCAGTACAGAAGTAGGTAAATAGTTAAAATTACATCAGGAGGTTGCCTACAGCCACATCTGTGACAATATTTTTGCCCCGGCTTTAATTAGGCAGCCCAGCATTTGTTTGCTTTTGTAGTCCATACACACAAGCACGTTCACACGCACACACACAAACACGCACACAGATGCACTCACACACATTTTAATGCAGTATTTTCCATTGTAAAAGTTTCTTGACTTTTCACAACATTTTGAGTGACATTTCCAGACAATCAATAATTAGTTGTGTTTTGGAATTTAAAGTGCATCATCATCCACATTTAAAGGGCTGCTCGCCATCTGGGGTTCGAGGACGTACAAAATAAATTATTGCATCCCCACGTCTGCCTTTCCAGATGTCTGTTTCCCCTTTAATTTATTTTAACGCAATCCTTTGAGTGTGTGCGTCCGTTAAGTCACCAAATGTGGCTCCACAGCCAGATACAAACCTTTATTAAAACTATTTTCTGACAGGCTTCTTATAGGCCAAATTTGATGGAATAGCTGACAGGCAGCGGTACATACAGGGACAGATTGGGGATGAATCACAGATGAGTGGACAGCAGAAGTTGTTTGAATCCTAAACCGCTTAAACGCACCGTCAACATGTCCAACCCTCATGTGAAGTCTATTTTTCTCTCTAAACCGTGGACTTGCAGCACTCCCTGCAGGTCCAGGAATGAGCCTTTTTCAGCTCATAGGGCCACCGAAGTCAGGATATGTAACGGGTCGTGTGCACATGCAAACAAAACAAGGGTATGAAACTGAAATGAGCTATTACTACCTTTTGCAACATTTCCACCTCTCACATAGTCATGATTAGTCCAATTAAAGCCGCTTTATTTCTAAACTGTGCAGGTGCATGCATGTCAGAGGGGGGAAAAAAACCTGTGCACACAGCTCCACCTACAGCATAAAAATGCAGTGTGTGTGTGTGTGTGTGTGTGCAATAGAGAGAGGTGACAGTGACAGGCATGAGCACAGGAGTGAAAAGGCTACAGAAGCACAACACAGAGAAGCCATTGACAAACACAAGTCAGCTTGGGCACCCGAAAAAAAAAAAATGGGGGGTAGAAGGTTAACACTTTCCTCCCTGCCAGCTTCATACATCCTTGTTTGGTCACCAACTTCCCACCAAGCAGCACTGCAGGCCTGCTGACACCAGTCAGCACACTCCCGCAAGCATCTCCACGGCAACCGAGACCAACTCAGTTAAAGGCCTACTGAAACCCACTACTACCCACCACGCAGTCTGATAGCTTATATATCAATGATGAAATATTAACATTGCAACACATGCCAATGCGGCCTTTTTAGTTTACTAAATTACAATTTTAAATTTCCCGGGAGTTTCGTCTTGAAAATGTTGTGTAATGATGACGTGTACGCAAGATGTCACGGGTTTTAAGGAAATATGAGCGCTGCACACACACACAGCTAAAAGTCGTCCGCTTTAACGGCATAATTACACAGTATTTTGGAGATCTGTGTTGCTGAATCTTTTGCAATTTTTTCAATTAATATTGGAGAAGTCACAGTAGAAAGATGGAGTTGGGAAGCTTTAGCCTTTAGCCACACAAACACACGGTGATTCCTTGTTTAAAATTCCTGGAGGTGAAACTTTACTATGGATCAGAGCGCGGTCAAGCAAACATGAATCACGACGGAATGTAAACCAGCAGGTTTCGGTGAGAAAATTGTGGTAAAAAGTCGCTTCTTACCGGAGATCAGCTGAGTTTGTGCCATCCATAAAGCTGCCGTCGACTCCCCTGAGACACTGGCGTCAAGACACCCGTAGACGTACACCCCTGACTATCAGGTACTATTTAACTCACTAAAACACTAGCAACACAATAGAAAGATAAGGGATTTCCCAGAATTATCCTAGTAAATAGCTCTAAAAACATCGGAATCCGTCCCAATGCAATCACATTTTTTTTTTACTTATTTTTTTTTATCATTTTTTTTTTTTCAAGTCTGTCGCTATCAATATCCTCAAACACGAATCTTTCATCCTCGCTCAAATTAATGGGGAAATTGTCGTTTTCTCGGTCCGAATAGCACTTTTTGTTGCAGGCGCCCATTAAAAACAATGTGAATATATGAGGAGCCCCCACACGTGTGACGTCATCGTCTGCGACTTCCGGTAGAGGCGGGGCATTTCTCTTAACACCGAAAGTTGCGAACTTTATCGTGGATGTTCTCTACTAAATCCTTTCAGCAAAAATATGGCAATATTGCGAAATGATCAAGTATGACACATAGAATGGACCTGCTATCCCCGTTTGAATAAGAAAATCTCATTTCAGTAGGCCTTTAAGTCTGATTGAATGGGTGATCTTTTTTTTCTTTATCTATATTTTAATTAAACAGATGTCCTCTTAGAGCAGCTGTGGTAACAACACACCCGCGCAGACCGAAGTCTGAAGTCATCAATGATTTATTTTTGAACTACTTTTTCGGACCACATCCTCCTCAAACCCACCAAAGTGTGGCTGCAAGTTGGGCACACAAGCACGCTATGGTCCTTTTTTTTTTTTTGGTGAGGGCGCACACTTCAAATGCGAACACACACACACACACACACAGAGAGAGACTTCCGAACTCACCCTTAGAGGAGGAGAAATCCCCGACGAGGAGCCCCGTTAGGAGGAGAAGCCAGAAGTCGCGTCTTAGTCTGGCCATTTTCCTCACCGTCAGCCCCCTCCTCTTCATCGGCATCAGCATCATCGACCTCCCTAAATCCGTCATGTTGCTGTTAAATAAATCCAAGCTGGCTTCAAAAGCCTTCTCCCCACCTTGCCGCTCTGCTTGGCTGAAGGGAGCGGAAGGGGGGTAAAAGATGACGGCCGCCCCCCCTCCTCCTTTTTCTTATTTCCTTGTTGATCTTTTCAATGTATAAAAACCACACACTAATCAAAAGAAAAGAAAAGAAAAGAACGCCACCCGAGGATCAATGGCGGATATTCCGGGCGCACATGTCCAGGATGGAGGAGCGGTGCCTGGCTGGCGGCGTGAGGAGCAGCGCGCCACCGGGCTGGGATGTCATAGCAGAGGAGGAGGAGGAGGAGGAGGAAGGATGGAGCGACTCGGTGAAGGTAAGGAGAGAAGAGAGATGATGCTGGCTAGGTCCTCACAGCACACTGAACAGTGCCGACTGAGAAACATGCAGGGGTGGGGGGAGAGGGAGGGAGAGAGAGGGAGGAGAGATAGAGAGACCTTTAACAAGACTTTACTGGTCGCAGTTTTGGATGAAAGTAAGACTTGGTGTAAAGCAGGGGTGTCAAACTCAAATACAGAGTGGGCCAAAATTTTAAACGCAACAAAGCCGCGGGCCGAGGTTGAACAAATGAACCTTTTAACAGGGACCCAAACAAGTTTTCAATATTGAACAAGGAAGGCCTATATAACTTTAGTGACATGCAAAATCCAGTTTCAAATAATAATAATAATAATTAAAAAAATATCAATGGCATATCAAATAAAATGTTAATAAAAATGTTATAACTTTTTTCTATCTGCAATCTTCTGAGCTAAATATCTTTTTTTTCCCCGCAGGCTAATAATAAATTTGAACATACAATAATAATGAATGAATCAAACATTCAAGCCTTGAAGTAGCAAGAGAAAATGCATGTTTAAAACGTTTATTGGTCAGTTCGATGGAAGTTTCCCGGAAGAGTTAGTGCTGCAAGGGTTCTGAGTATTTGTTCTGTTGTGTTACGGTGCGGATGTTCACCCGAAATGTGTTTGTCATTTTTGTTTGGTGTGGTTTCACAGCGTGGCACATATTTGTAGCAGTACTAAAGTTGTTTATACGGCCACCCTCAGTGTGACCTGTATGGCTGTTGACCAAGTATGCTTTGCATTCACAAGACCAGACTTAAGACCAGGGGAGACAGGGCCTTCTCTGTGGTCGGCCCTAAGCTCTGGAACACTCTGGCCCTCCATTTTCAAACTGCTTCCGCAGTGGAGTGTTTTAAGTCTCGTCTTAAGACCCACTTTTAATCTTTGGCTTTTAACACTAGGTGAGTTGTGTGGTCCTCTGTTGTCCTCTGTGTTTTTTAGACACTTTGAGTTCTATTTTACTGTTTTAATTGAGTTTACCCTTTAAAATTGTTTTTAATATTTGCTTTTATATTGTTTTTTTTAAATTGGTTTTATATTTACTTTTTGTTTTTATTCAGTCATTGGTGGAGCATAATATTGTTTTTTTAATATTGTTTTTAACATGGCTGCGCAGCACTTTGGAAACGTTAATGTTGTTTAAATGTGCTATATAAATAAAGTGGATTGGATTGGATTGTGTGTAAAAGCCACAAATATGTGACACGCTGTTAGTATGGAGGAAAAGCGGACGTGACGACAGGTTGTAGAGAACGCTAAAGGCAGTGCCTTAAATGCACGCCCCCAATATAGTCGTCCAGGTGGAAATCGGTAGAAATTCGGGAAAATGGTAGGCCCGTGAGATTTTCGGGAGGGACACTGAACTTTGGGAGTTTACCGGGAAAATTAGGAGGGTTGGCAAGTATGAGTATTAGAGGTGAATGCGGTGTAACACCGGCGGGCCAACTCTAATGCTAAATTGATATTGCCTCAAGGGCCAAATTAAATTACACGGTGGGCCAGATTTGGCCTGCGGGCCAGAGTTTGACACCCATGGTGTAAAGTGTCATGTCAATGCACGTATAATGTTAAAGGCCTACTGAAACCCACTACTACCCACCATGCAGTCTGATAGTTTATATATCAATGATGAAATATTAACATTGCAACACATGCCAATACGGCCTTTTTAGTTTACTAAATTACAATTTTAAATTTCCCGGGAGTTTCGTCTTCGAAACGTCATGTAATGATGACGTGTACGCAAGACGTCACAGGTTTTTAGGAAGTATGAGCGCTGCACACACACACACAGCTAAAAGTCGTCTGCTTTAACAGCATAATTATACAGTATTTTGGACATCTGTGTTGCTGAATCTTTTGGAATTTGTTCAATTAATATTGGAGGAGTCACAGTAGAAAGATGGAGTTGGGAAGCTTTAACCTTTAGCGACACAAACACACGGTGATTCCTTGTTTGAAATTCCTGGAGGTGAAACTTTCCTATGGATCTGAGCGCTGTCAACCCAACTTGGATCCCTACCAAATGTCAACCAGCAGGTTTCGGTGAGAAAATTGTGGTTAAAAAGTCAGTTCTTACCGGAGAAAAGCTGAGCTTGTGCCGTCCATAGCTGCCGTCAACTCCCCTGAGACACTGCGTGTCAACACACCCGTGGAGACACCCTTCCGACTATCAGGTACTATTTAACTCACTAAAACACTAGCAACACAATAGAAAGATAAGGGATTTCCCAGAATTAACCTAGTAAATGTGTCTAAAAACATCGTAATCTGTCCCGATGCAATCGCATTTTTTTTTCCCTAGTCCGTCGCTATCAATATCCTCAAACACAAATCTTTCATCCTCGCTCAAATTAATGCGGAAATTGTCGTTTTTTCGGTCTGAATAGCATTTTTTGTTGGAGGCTCCCATTAAAAAAAATGTGAATATGTGAGAAGCCATCACACGGGTGACGTCATCGTCTGCGACTTCCGGTAGAGGCAGGGAATTTCTCTTAGGACCGAAAGTTGCAAACTTTATCGTGGATGTTCTCTACCAAATCCTTTCAGCAAAAATATGGTAATATCGCGAAATGATCAAGTATGACACATAGAATGGACCTGCTATCCCCGTTTAAATAGGAAAATCTCATTTCAGTAGGCCTTTAAGTTAAAGTTAAAGTACCAATTGTGAAAGTTATTTGATGACAACCCCCAAGATGCAGAGATGGAGGCAGGCATTGGATTGGAAAACATGATTTAATTAAAACTAAACAATAACAAAGAAAAAGCACGCACATGGGTGGAATAACAAACTAAGGGAGTTAGCACTGGGAGCTAGAAAACGAAAAGGAACTTTAGCATGGAAGCTAGTGGATGGCAGACAGAAAAACTGGAAATAGCTAATGACTAACAAGAACAGCTTACCGCTACGACGACCAGGACAACATGTAGCACGACAGGTAGTAGCTGTAACGATGCCAGACACGACAGGTAGCAAAGACACAAAAACGACATGTGGCAACGACAATGATCCAGCACTGACTGGAAGACACAGTTGGTACAAATAGGAGCGGGCTGATTCACAACGGGTGTGGCCAGGTGCCAATCATTCGCAGATGAGGTGACAACAGCACACAAGGAGACAAACAGGAAGCTGAACCAAAATAAGAGCACTTGACAGGAACTAAAGACAGGAGATACTAAACACAGAGGAAAAAAAGACAAATGCAGAGTAAAAAACTAAAACATAGACAAACTGTCAGGGGAAAGCCTGACACCAATAATAGTCACACACACACACACACTGGGTGCGGTGAAATGTGTCCTCTGCATTTGACCCATCCCCTTGTTCCACCCCCTGGGAGGTGAGGGGAGCAGTGGGCAGCAGCGGTGCCGCACCCGGGAATCATTTTTGGTTATTTAACCCCCCCATTCCAACCCTTACAATGGGTAATGGGTCCAATTTTTATAGTCTTTGGTATGACTTGGACTTGAACTCACAACTTACCGAGCAGGGCGGACACTCTAACCCAGGGGTCGCCAACCTTTTTGAAACCAAGAGCTACTTCTTGGGTACTGATTAATGCGAAGGGCTACCAGTTTAATACACACTTAAATAAATTGCCAGAAATAACCAATTTGCTCAATTTACCTTTAACTCTTATTATTATTATTGATAATCAATGATATTTATATTTGTGGAAACACTGATTATCTCAATGATTTCTCACAATAAATATATATAGAAACAGATAAATATTGTTTTTTTAAAATGGGTATTTCTGTTTGTCATTTCGTAGTACATTCTTTTTCCTTCTACGGAAGTTTTTTTTGTAGAAAATAAATGATGAAAAAGACACTTAATTGAACGATTTAAAAGAGGAGAAAACACGAAAAAAATTAAAATTTAATTTTGAAACAAAGTTTATCTTCAATTTCGACTGTTTAAAATTCAAAATTCAACCGAAAAAAAGAAGAGAAAAACTAGCTAATTCGAATCTTTTTAAAAAAAATTAAAAAAAAATTTAGGGAACATCATTAGTAATTTTTCCTGATTAGGATTAATTTTAGAATTTTGACGACATGTTTTAAATGGGTTAAAATCCAATCTGCACTTTGTTAGAATATAAAACAAATTGGACGAAGCTATATTTCTAACAAAGACAAATCGTTATTTCTTCTAGATTTTCCAGAACAAAAAGTTTAAAAGAAATTCAAAAGACTTTGAAATAAGATTGAAATTTGATTCTACAGATTTTCTAGATTTGCCAGAAAATTTTTTGGGAATTTTAATCATAAATTTGAAGAAATATTTCACATATTTTCTTTGTCGAAAAAACAGAAGCTAAAATGAGGAATTAAATTAAATTGTATTTATTATTCTTTACAATAATAAAAAAAAATACTTTAACATTGATTTAAATTGTCAGGAAAGAAGAAGAAGGAATTTAAAAGGTAAAAATGTATATGTGTTTAAAAATCCTAAAATAATTTTTAAGGTTGTATTTTTCTCTAAAATTGTCTTTCTGAAAGTTATAAAAAGCAAAGTAAAAAAAATAAATGAATTTATTTAAACAAGTGAAGACCAAGTCTTTAAAATATTTTCTTGGATTTTCAAATTCTATTTGTTTTGTCTCTCTTAGATTTAAAATTGTCGAGCAAAGCGAGACCAGCTTGCTAGTAAATAAATTAAATTAAAAAAACAGAGGCAGCTCACTTGAAAGTGCTGCTATTTGAGCTATTTTTAGAACAGGCTAGCGGGCGACTCATCTGGTCCTTACGGGTGACCAGGTGCCCGCGGGCACCGTGTTGGTGACCCCTGCTCTAACCACGAGGCCACTGAGTAGGTGACAAGCAGGCTTACACGGGTATAGGAGCGTCTGGCACACTTAGGATACACGTGGGATATTTGTGAGCTTGTTTTTGTTTTTCTATTTTTGAAAACTGTCTTTCAAAAAAACCCTGGTGAAAAGCAGGGGACTTCCTCAATCGCCCTAGTAGAAACCAATACACCTCCACCTATTGTGGTGGGCGTGGCCTGCGCACCTACAGTGAAACGGGGTGTGGTAGAACCGGCTTTGAGATTAACGACAGGTGAGTGGATGACACAGCTGAGAGTGTTTGTCTAATCACCTGTCGCTCTGTTAAAGACAGCAGTCGGGAAGGAGAAGTGAGTTGTTGATGGTGGAGCGTGAGAGAGAGCGGGTTTGAAGGATGCCAAATACATTTTCTGAAAAGAAAAACAAAGACGCTTTATTGAAAAATAAACATTGTTGAGAATCTGGAAGAGTCTGTCATGTCAGTGCTTGGTGGTCTGAGGAACCCTAAGGAGAGAAACCTCCACACCTATGCAATACACTTGAACTATACCCCCCTAGCGGTATAGTACGGTTGGTAGTGCAACCGTTCCAGCAACTTGAGGGTTCCAGGTTCGATCCCCGCTTCCGCCATCCTAGTCACTGCCGTTGTGTCCATGGGCAAGAAACTTTATCCACCTGCTCCCAGTGCCACTCATACTGGTTTAAATATAACTTAGATATTGGGTTTTGGGATACACGCTGGATATTTGTTAGCATGTTCTGGAAAAGTGTCTCTCAAAAAACACTGGTGAAAAGTGGTAAACATCTTTAATCGACCTAGTAGAAACCAGTACACCTTCCCGTGTCAGGCTTACACAGGTATTGGAGTGTCTGCCACACTTGGGATACACATGGGATGTTTGTGTGATGGTTTTTGTTTTCCTGTTTTTGAAAAGTGTCTTTCAAAAAACACTGGCGAAAAGCAGGGGACTTCCTTAATCGCCCTAGTAGAAACCAATACACTTTCCTGTATCAGGCTTACATGGGTATACTAGGAGCTAGCTTCACACTTGTAGGTTACACGTTGGATATTTTTTAGCATGTTTTTGAAAAGTGTCTTTCAAAAAACACTGGCAAAAAGGAGGGGACTTCCTTAATCGCCCTAGTAGAAACCAATACACTTTCCTGTATCAGGCTTACATGGGTATACTAGGAGCTAGCTTCACACTTGTAGGTTACACATTAGATATTTTTTAGCATGTTTTGGAAAAGCGTCTCTCAAAAAACACTGTCAAAAAGCAGGGAACTTCCTTAATCGCCCTAGTAGAAACCAATACACTTCCCTGTATCAGGCTTACATGGGTATACTAGGAGCTAGCTTCACACTTTTAGGTTACACATTAGATATTTTTTAGCATGTTTTGGAAAAGTGTCTCTCAAAAAACACTGGCAAAAAGCAGGGGACTTCCTTAATCGCCCTAGTAGAAACCAATACACTTTCCTGTATCAGGCTTACATGGGTATACTAGGAGCTAGCTTCACACTTGTAGGTTACACGTTGGATATTTTTTAGCATGTTTTGGAAAAGTGTCTCTCAAAAAACACTGGCAAAAAGCAGGGGACTTCCTTAATCGCCCTAGTAGAAACCAATACACTTTCCTGTATCAGGCTTACATGGGTATACTAGGAGCTAGCTTCACACTTGTAGGTTACACATTAGATATTTTTTAGCATGTTTTGGAAAAGTGTCTCTCAAAAAACACTGTCAAAAAGCAGGGGACTTCCTTAATCGCCCTAGTAGAAACCAATACACTTTCCTGTATCAGGCTTACATGGGTATACTAGGAGCTAGCTTCACACTTTTAGGTTACACATTAGATATTTTTTAGCATGTTTTGGAAAAGTGTCTCTCAAAAAACACTGGCAAAAAGCAGGGGACTTCCTTAATCGCCCTAGTAGAAACCAATACACTTTCCTGTATCAGGCTTACATGGGTATACTAGGAGCTAGCTTCACACTTGTAGGTTACACGTTGGATATTTTTTAGCATGTTTTGGAAAAGTGTCTCTGAAAAAACACTGGCAAAAAGCAGGGGACTTCCTTAATCGCCCTAGTAGAAACCAATACACTTTCCTGTATCAGGCTTACATGGGTATACTAGGAGCTAGCTTCACACTTGTAGGTTACACGTTGGATATTTTTTAGCATTTTTTTGAAAAGTGTCTTTCAAAAAACACTGGCAAAAAGCAGGGGACTTCCTTAATCGCCCTAGTAGAAACCAATACACTTACCTGTATCAGGCTTACATGGGTATACTAGGAGCTAGCTTCACACTTGTAGGTTACACATTAGATATTTTTTAGCATGTTTTGGAAAAGTGTCTCTCAAAAAACACTGGCAAAAAGCAGGGGACTTCCTTAATCGCCCTAGTAGAAACCAATACACTTTCCTGTATCAGGCTTACATGGGTATACTAGGAGCTAGCTTCACACTTTTAGGTTACACATTAGATATTTTTTAGCATGTTTTGGAAAAGTGTCTCTCAAAAAACACTGGCAAAAAGCAGGGGACTTCCTTAATCGCCCTAGTAGAAACCAATACACTTTCCTGTATCAGGCTTACATGGGTATACTAGGAGCTAGCTTCACACTTGTAGGTTACACGTTGGATATTTTTTAGCATGTTTTGGAAAAGTGTCTCTCAAAAAACACTGGCAAAAAGCAGGGGACTTCCTTAATCGCCCTAGTAGAAACCAATACACTTTCCTGTATCAGGCTTACATGGGTATACTAGGAGCTAGCTTCACACTTGTAGGTTACACGTTGGATATTTTTTAGCATGTTTTTGAAAAGTGTCTTTCAAAAAACACTGGCAAAAAGCAGGGGACTTCCTTAATCGCCCTAGTAGAAACCAATACACTTTCCTGTATCAGGCTTACATGGGTATACTAGGAGCTAGCTTCACACTTGTAGGTTACACATTAGATATTTTTTAGCATGTTTTGGAAAAGTGTCTCTCAAAAAACACTGTCAAAAAGCAGGGGACTTCCTTAATCGCCCTAGTAGAAACCAATACACTTTCCTGTATCAGGCTTACATGGGTATACTAGGAGCTAGCTTCACACTTTTAGGTTACACATTAGATATTTTTTAGCATGTTTTTGGAAAAGTGTCTCTCAAAAAACACTGGCAAAAAATACAGGGGACTTCCTTAATCGCCCTAGTAGAAACCAATACACTTTCCTGTATCAGGCTTACATGGGTATACTAGGAGCTAGCTTCACACTTGTAGGTTACACGTTGGATATTTTTTAGCATGTTTTGGAAAAGTGTCTCTCAAAAAACACTGGCAAAAAGCAGGGGACTTCCTTAATCGCCCTAGTAGAAACCAATACACTTTCCCGTATCAGGCTTACACGGGTATAGGAGTGTCTGCCACACTTGGGATACACATGGGATATTTGTGTGCTGGTTTTTGTTTTCCTGTTTTTGAAAAGTGTCTTTCAAAAAACACTGGCGAAAAGCAGGGAACTTCCTTAATCGCCCTAGTAGAAACCAACTCACCTTCCCGTATCAAGCTTACATGGGTACACTAGGAGCGACCGTCACACGTTTAAAACAGGTGGGATATTTGCGTGCTTGTTTTTGTTTTCCTGTTTTTGAAAAGGTTCTTTCAAAAAACCCTGATGAAAAGCAGGGAATTTCCTCAATCGCCCGAGTAGAAACCAACACACAAACCCGTATTGGGTTTACATGGTAATACTATGAGCTACCTTCACACTTCTGGGATACACGTTGGATATTTGTTACCATGTTTTGGACAAGTGCCTCTCAAAAAGTGCTGGTGAAAAGCAGGGAACATCCTTAATCGCCGTACTAGAAACCAATACACATTCCCGTGTCAGGCTTACATGGGTACACTAGGGGCTACCTTCACAATTAGGATGCGCATGGGATATTTGTTTGCTGTTATTGGGGAGGAGACCCTGCCCCATGTGGAGGAGTTCAAGTTCCTTGGAGTCTTGATTATGAGTGAAAGAAGAGTGGATTGTGAGATCGACAGGCAGATCGGTGCAGCGTCTTCACTAATGAGACGCTGTATCGATCCGTTGTGGTGAAGAAGGAGCCCATCCTGAAGGCAAATCTCTCAATTTACCGGTCGATCCACGTTCCCATCCTCACCTATGGTCATGAGCTTTTGGGTTATGACCGTAAGGACAAGATCACGGGTACTAGCGGCCGAAATGAGTTTCCTCCGCCGAGTGGTCGGGCTCTTCCTTACATATAGAGTAAGAAGCTCTGTCATTCGGGAGGAGCTCAAAGTAAAGCCGCTGCTCCTCCACATCGAGAGGAGCCAGATGAAGTGGTTCGGACATCTGGTCAGGAAGCCAACCGAACGCCTCCCTAGAGAGGTGTTTAGGGCACGTCCAACCGGGAGGAGGCTACAGGTAGGACCCAGGACACGTTGGTAAGACTATGTCTCATGGCTGGCCTGGGAACGCCTTGGGATCCTCCGGCAGGTGCTGCACGAAGGGGCTGCAGAGCGGGAAGTCTGGGATTCTCTGCTTAGCCCCCGCGACCCAACCTCAGATAAGAGGGAGAAGATGGATGGATGTTTTTTTGAAAAGTGTCTTTCAAAAAACACTGGTAAAAAGCAAGGGACTTTGTCAATCCCCCTGATAGAAACTCAGGTAAGCCTTATTCCTTACTGTGGTGGAATGGTCCGAAACTTAACTGCAAACAAAGTGGTTTTAGTACAAAAGTTTCATTTACCCAACATCAAAAAGTACAGATTGGATTGAGTTGCGGATAACATCCTTCGAAGGATCCAGAGTCAAACGAAAAAACATGCAAATCATTTTCCTTCTCTTGGTGCTTGGCTTTTTTATATGACTCCTCATGGGTCAAGGTCGAGTTGTTTTTGCTACTCCTGGCACCAACATAATCGAGGATGTCCGAGTCATAACAAATAGTCATAACAATTCTTAGAATGGTCACAGTGCCCACGAACTAAACTTTGCCTTACATTCTTTCCCAGTGATTCAGAAATAGGCTTTTGGATAGACTTCTTTTTCGAACTTTAACAAACACAAAATATGGTATAATTTAATCACAACAAAGTCAGAAATTCCACTACATTACCCACCGAAGGCTTACAAGGGTATACTAGGAGCTACGTTCGCACATATAGGATACACATTGGATATTTTCTAGCATGTTTTGGGCAAGTATCTCTGTCAACCAAATATCGGTAGATAGGGGTGCTAAAAAAAAGTGGCAGTTCTTATTTGTTTTGTTTTCTAAATTGATTCATAATTTTCAAGTATTCATTGTTAGCATTCACTTTTTATAAAAATGCTTTTTTAAAAATATTATACTTTTTGGCCATCTTCGCCCAAGTATTCGTCATCAGCCTAGAGGAGCTTTTGTAACCTGTAACCTCTTTTAAAATGGTTTATTAGCATTTTTATACCAAATAATGTACTGCAAGAATTGGTTTCAATCAAGAATCATCATCAATCAATAATCTATTTTGAATTAAATCCTCAACCCAATATTCAGAATCAAATTGTGAATGAGTGTAAAATTCAAAATATATAGGACTTTCCTTTCTTTTCTTTCACCAGCTGACATGTATTGAAGAAGCTATGAAATAAATAATGCACTAAAAACGTTCACGGAGATGTAGACTTACCAATTAGGAAACCAAAGGCAGTTTCCTGGGGCCCCGAGATTTCCAGGGGCCCCAAAACAACATCACGTAAAAAAATGATCTTTTGTTCAAACACGGCTACTGTCCAAACTCCCTTTTCCCACCAGCCTTCACAACAATAGGGGTGCACTGCGCTAAAAAAAATAATGATCTCAAAACATGTCTTAAACTTTATTACATTTGGAAACATTTTTCTATAAATTAGAGTAAACGTTTTGGGGTCAATGATACTCTTTGCGCATCACACTAAGCTTTAATGTACGGCTTGTGTGGTTAAGTATTTTATGTATCTACTTATTTCTTTTTTTTGTACATGTCCTGTGCCGCCACTCAGGCAAATCATATTGTTGATGTAGATGTCCATATCTGATTTACAGATTTGCTTTTTAAAAGAGATGTGTAGGATATTTCTCCTGTTGCCCTATAAATATTTGACTTTATCATTGCATGGTAGTTTCTAACGACATGCCTAAATGCCTTTTGGTTGTTATGTGTTTTGCCTTGGGCCCCCGAATGAATAAATATGCTCCTGGTTGCAAGGAGACGCCATTTCTGACAATTGCAATGAGCAAGTTTGTTGAAAAGGAATGTTTCAAGTACTTTATTTAGTGCTTGATTGATTGATTGATTGATTGATTGATTGAAACTTTTATTAGTAGATTGCACCCTTCAGTACATATTTCGTACAATTGACCACTAAACGGTAACGCCCGAATAGGTTTTTCAACTTGTTTAAGTCGGGGTCCACGTTATTTAATTTCATGGTTTCTTTACTTACATTTAACTCTTTTATGAAAAGAAAAAAAAAAAAATCACTCACCTTTTTCTTAGGTGTGTCTGTGCCAGGGGTGTCAAACATACGACCTGGGGGCCGGATCAGGCCCATCAAACAGGTTTTACCCGGCCCGCGGAATGAGTTTGCTGAGTATAGAAATGAGCTGAGATTTTTTAATGAAACAAACGGCTGTTCTAAATGTGTCCACTAGATAACACAATAACAAGTATTTGTATCTTTGTAGATTATGCTACATATGTTAAAAAATGGTGCACCAGTCGAGGGAAATGAGCAAACTACATAAATAACATCCTGTTATTTGATTTTGATTTTTTTTTTTCGTGATGGATTGAAAATTAACATTAATGAGTTGACTAATGAACATGATCACATAATGAATTCAGGAAGTATGAATAATGAAAAATAAAGATACAGGTAGGTGTAATTAAAAAACATTATGATTGTACATTTTCAGAATGTGCTTGTTGTATTTTTAAACAGAGAAAACAATCTGAAGTTATCTTTATTTTTAAGTTATTGTGACGGGATTTTACCAGTCCGGCCCACTTGGGAGTAGATTTTTCTCCGTGTGGCCCCCGATTTAAAATGTGTTTGACATCCCTGGTCTATGCATCGCCTCGTTACGCCCATATCAAGTGTTTTGCTGCATCGGGGATGTTGCCGTTTACATGTGCTTTACTGGCATGTGGCCCTAAACCTGACTTCAACAGTCTCAATTAGCCTGTTTGGTTCGAGTATTTTGATCCTGGACTGCATTCACACTTGTCAAAAAATAACCATACATTTGCTGTGTATATACGTACTATATGCTAAGGTGTATTGATACAAACAAGTCAAATTTGAGTGGCTTACTGTAAGTAGCCATTCAACTATAAATTATGCTGATTTTAATGTAAAGTGTCATTGCAGCGCATTAATTATATTATACAGTAACTTTATTGTCAATCATTTGTTTGAAACCTTGTAAGCACAACTGAGACAAAGGGATGGTTGATCCCCACTGGTCTTGAAGATGTTTGCTCGGTTTAAAAAAAAAAAACAAAGGTTTTGTTCAAGTGGTGTGCTCTGATACTGACCAGTGTGTTTTGAAGGACAGTGACCAGAAGTAACAGATTTTAAATGGTAAATGGTAAATGGGTTTTGCTTGTATAGCGCTTTTCTACCCCTTTTTAAGGAGCCCAAAGCGCTTTGACAGTATTTCCACATTCGCCCATTCACAAACACATTCACACACTGACGGCGGGAGCTGCCATGCAAAGCGCTCACCAGGATCCATCAGGAGCAAGGGTGAAGTGTCGTGCCCAAGGACACAACGGACGTGACTGGGGTGGGAGAAGGTGGGGATTGAACCAGTAACCCTCAGATTGCTGGCACAACCACTCTACCAACTTTGCCACGCCGTCCCCTATAAGTGTCACAATTATGTTATAGTTGTGACATACTCACTATATTGCAAGCTTAACACGAAAGCGGGAGTATTCAGTTCTCAACGACATCAAACATTCTACTCTGAGACATGGTTTTAAGGATAAACAAAAGAGGGAAAAGGGACATTTTTTCAGCTGAAAACAGTGTGACGTCAATAGCCCCATATTACTTCTTGAGAGCAACATGATCTAAAAAAATCAGTCCAGCTAATCAATGGTAAACACATTTGAGCTGACACACACACACACACACACACACATGCACACACACACACACACTATTGACACATTTTTATTACCAAGAGGCAAAAGTGCCAAAACAATACAGGGTACCACTAGTGCACCTCTGTATGTACCACACGCACACACACACACACACACACACACACACACACACTATTGATACATTTTTATTACCAAGAGGCAAAAGTACCAAAACAATACAGGGTACCACTAGTGCACCTCTGTATGTACCACACACACACACACACACACACACACACACACACACACACACACACACACACACACACACACACACACACACACACTATTGACACATTTTTATTACCAAGAGGCAAAAGTACCAAAACAGTGCAGGGTACCACTAGTGCACCTCAGTATGTACCAAAATCGGTACTTTAATAGCCACAGACTGAAGTCTGTTGGTACTATCCATCCATCCATTTTCTACCGCTTATTCTCTTTGGGGTTGCGGAGGGCGCTGGTGCCTATCTCAGCTACAATCGGGCGGAAGGCGGGGTACACCCTGGACAAGTCACTATCTCATCGCAGGTCCCGTTGGTACTATTGGGTACCAGTTCACGTAAAGTGCCTTATTTAAATACCTTTGTTGCACGTGGTGTCAAGTCCGGTTGCAGACTGCACCAGCTCAAGCACTTGCAGTCAAGATCCCAGAGCGGACTCAGCTGGACTGCCTCCATTAGTAATGTTACAATTTTTCATGCTAACAAAGTAAGAAGAAGAAGTTCAAAAGTTGAAAAAAAAATGATAATCTCTTTCATGTCCTAAGTGAATAATCAAATACTTAACTATTTATTTATGAGAACTTCAAGTATTGTGTATATGTTTATATGTCAAATATATATTTATGTATTTAATATTTTGTTTAGGGCAGCACGGTGGATGAGGGGTTAGTGCGTCTGCCTCACAATACGAAGGTCCTGAGTAGTCCTGGGTTCAATCCCAGGCTCGGGATCTTTCTGTGTGGAGTTTGCATGTTCTTCCCGTGACTGCGTGGGTTTCTTCCGGGTACTCCGGTTTCCTCCCACTTCCAAAGACATGCACCTGGGGATAAGTTGATTGGCAACACCAAATTGGCCCTAGTGTGTGAATGTGAGTGTGACTGTTGTCTGTCTATCTGTGTTGGCCCTGCGATGAGGTGGCGACTTATCCAGGGTATACCCTGCCTTCCGCCTGATTGTAGCTGAGATAGGCACCAGCACCCCCCGCGACCCAAAAGGGACAAGCGGTAGAAAACGGATGGATGGATGGATGGATAATGCGTTCATTTACTTATGGTATATTTATTTATTTATTCCTGGTTCTGTTACAAACAGAACAAATAAATTGGATATCACTGCTGTGATACGAAAAGGGGTAAAATTATAGGCTCTGCTTCTTCTTACTCCTTTTTGGACGTGCTGTAGTGAAACAACTGGAAATGTGTGATGCATTACATTGTAATTGTAATGTATGCATGTATGAAATAAACTGAAACCAAATAACTAGTTAACTAACTAACACTCAGGTTCTGCTTTTCAAAATGTGCTAACTCAATGCTAATTTACACAGGATTTCCCAAAGACATGCTACCAATTAGCATACGCGATTTTACATGGCGATTTCAAGATTAGGGTCAAGGTCTATTTATTTATACGGCTCAATTTTTAAACGGCCACTACCTTCACAAAGTGTTTTACAAATTAAAATCAGAAAGGTAAAAAAAACTAAAAATAGAATAAAACTATAATAAGTAAAGAACATGCTCTAAAACATAGCTTAACAAACTAGTCAACAAAATGGTGAAAACTAAATAAGCAGTATACCTAAATAAGAACTATAAATATAACATAAGAAAGAAAGAAAATCATAAAAATGCCTAATAAAATGTCCAGCTCAGTCTGTGTTATATGACAATGCAAATAAGCCAGTTTTAGTAAATATTTAAAAACTTTCAAATTTGGTTATCAAAATTTCAACAAAGATTCATGTTACAATCAACAACTGTAGGGCTCAACAAAAGAAAATACTTAATGGCAAAGACTACTTCCTGCCTATATTAACACATAGTAGTCTATTCATTACTGCTATATAACATCTTGGAATAGTATGCATGCAATGTCTACTATATAATATTTTTTAATGAGATTCAAAAGTGTAAGAAAACAATATGGCAACTGTACAGCAAAGCTCAGTGTTAAATAAAAGAAAGATATATTTTATTGTTAAGCAATAAAAAGTCATGAACACATTAAACACACACATTAATTGATTAACGTGGACCCCAACTTAAAGAAGTTGAGAAACTTATTCGGTTCTTACCATTTAGTGGTCAATTGTACGGAATATGTACTGTACTGTGCAATTTAATAATAAAAGTTTCAATGAATCAATCACAAAAGTAATTGAGTAGCAGTCTCAATTCCCAAGTCCAAGGAGTTTGTACCATATTGGTTCAAATGTGGAAGGTGGGCATCCCTATAATACAGTAATTGTTAACAAAGAGTATGCCTGTGCATTATCAAAAATGAAAGTCTGCAATGTTTCCCCACTTTATGGAGCCCAACAACTGTCTGTGTTTCTATGGCCTCGGGCTTGTGCACTATACATACTTGCCAACCCTCCCAGATTATCCGGGAGACTCGCGGGACGAATTTTCTCCCGAAAATCTCCCGAAATTCAGGCGGAGCTGAAGGCCACACAGCCTCCAGCTCCATGCGGACCTGAGCGACGTGTCGACAGCCTGTTTTCACGTCCGCTTTCCCACAATATAAAGAGCGTGTCTGCCCAATGACGTTATAACTGTACAATGATTGAGGGCGAGTTCTTGGTTTCTTATGTGGGTTTATTGTTAGGCAGTTTCATTAACGTCCTTTTTCGTCTACTGTAAAGCAGTTTGTCTGCCGTAAACAGCAATGTTGTGACACTCTTAAACAGGACAATACTGCCATCTACTGTACATGCATATGGTTAGAAAAACAAGGATGTACAATTCAACCCTTAACTCAACAATGAGTAGATGAGTGTTATGTGTGTGTAAATGTGTAAATAAATGTACACCAAAATTCAAGTATTTATTAATTTAGGTGTAAATATACTCCTCCGCTCTTAACCATGCCTCCAACCACGCCCCACTCCACCCCCAACCACGCACCACGCCCCACCCCCACCCATTACCCCCACCCTCCAAGGTTGGCACGTATGGCACTATCCCTTACACTAATGGGAGATCTTGGGTGCATTTCCCCTCAGGAGGTCTGCACAGTGACCTCCAGTGGGTGAAACCGGATGTCAAAACATTTTGATCGACAACCTTCAACAGCCGTGCACCTCAGAAAGCTCCAGTGCCAGCGAAATGTACAGTGATAATGGTGCACCGTGTTCCTCTGCTAAAACAGAAGAATGTCGAAAAGTATGGACCTAGGAAAAGTGCAGGTATTAAAAGTGAAAGGTAACAGTGGGGGAGACAGTAGGCTAATGTACTGTAAGGTGGGAAGAAAGATGTATAGAAAGAGACAGGGCGGAGAGAAGAACATGGGAAAACATGACAGAAAGAAGTGGGACGATGGATAAAAACAACAAGGCTACCCAAAGGAATAAAGAGTGGGCGTGATGGAGGGTGGAGGTTATGATCAGGAAATACCATACTTTGGTGTATACTCTCATTTAACAGCATATTCACAGTTCTGTCATGTTTCTATCTTATAGCAAAATGACATAAGATACAGTATCATGCAGTCATATTACACGTTGTTAAAATAAAGTGCAAATGTGCCTAATGTTTTGTCCAGAGAGTGCCCAAGATGGTCCTATGGTGAAATAATAAAAACCAAATGCCATTATATGACTTGGGGGGACAGAGGGCTCAACAAAATTGTCATCATCCTTCAGTTCCCACATAAACACCTTCTCACGTCTCCGCGGTGAGCATAACACACCCCATACCAGGGCCATGAGCCAGGTATTGATCCACCATCATCCCCGGTGGCATGTGGGGAGGATCACGCTAACGAGATTACAATGCCACCAACACCACGTAGAGATGTGGCCCACCGAGCCAACTGGTGGATGCAATGCAAATGCAAATTTTCACTCCGAACAGCATTGTTGAGGAGAAGGGGGATAATGAAATGTTCCAAAAGACAAACATAATGGAGTTCCATCGTGTAAGGACTAACTCAATGATATTATTGCTACACTAGTACCAATGTGTTGTACTTTCTGATTAATAACAATACACACAAGCAGCTGAAACATGCTCAACACTGAATCAGAACTAATCCTCATTTATCTGCAGGCCTATAAAAACAGCCTGCAGAATCCTCGGGTCGCACGTTTCAAGCTTTACACGCAGCAGCAGCTTGTCGTTTATTCTATTATTTATTATTCTCTCATCGCAGATTTTTTTTCTTAATCTGTCGCTGTGTTAATCCACACTGTATGCGTTCCGTTTGGTTTATTTTTCATTCATTTGGTGAGTTAACCATCTCAACTTTGATAACACGGCCAATGTATGTGTGTGTGTGTGTGTGTGTGTGTATGTATGTGTGTGTGTGTGTGTGTGCGTGCGTGCGCGTGTGTGCGTGTGTGGGTTGAGCTATTTTGCAGCATTACCATGAGTCATCCATCAAGCAGGTTGAGTCGGTTTAGTCATTTTATATATTTGTATAAAACATTTGTATGTCTACTAGTAGAAGTCAGTGTTAAAGCAAACACAACTACTGCTGTAATCAAGTCAAGAGAGAAGATGGATGGATGGATAGATAGATGGATAGATAGATAGATGGATAGATGGATAGATAGATAAATAGATAGATGGATGGATAGATAGATAGATAGATAGATAGATAGATAGATAGATAGATAGATAGATAGATAGATAGATAGATAGATAGATAGATAGATAGATGGATGGATAGATGGTGTAATGTTGTATATAGATACGTAGCACCATGGAGAGCGCTCTATTTTTATGTAATGCAGTATTGCTGCCATCCACTGGTCATAGTGTTCATTGCATGATAAACTCAATAAATGTGCATACAGGGAAGAGCATATCCATCCATCCATCCATCCATCCATCCATCCATCATGTCAGGGTGGCGGAGGGTTCTGGAGCCTATCCCAGCTGCACTCGGGTGAAAGGCGGGGTAGACGCTGGACAAGTCGCAACCTCATCACAGGGCCAACACAAATAGACAACATTCACACTCACATTCACACACTAGGGCAATTTAGTGATAACAATGAAAAAATAGTTTATTAAAAAAGGTTTTTAAAAATATTAACAATATGGAATAGTTGTTTTTATATAAGTACTGTTGACCAAAAGTCTCTGGACAGATACACACAACCTAATAGGTGGAATCATCATCATGCATGACGTCACAGGAGACCACAGCACATGAATAACCATATTTCATCATAGTGTGTGTGTATCAGAATAGTGTATTAGCATCCAAAAGTTCGACTCTTTGGTCCTTGTGAGGAGACTCTGTTTTAGTGACATGCTGTATTTACTCTTTTACACATACTTAATTAACATTTTGGATGAATTGTACTTCTCATAGTAGTTTTAATGCAACACACAACAAATTCTTGGGTTGCAATCAAATGTGACTGAGAGGGAACTTTTGGGTTTCAAGTGATGGTCTAAGCCCCATTAAGCTTCATTTACCTGATTCAATGAAGATTTAAGCTTATGAGATGCGATGCAAGTGTAAGCCACTGTGACACTATTGTTCTTTTTTTTAATTTTTGTAAATGTCTAATGATAATGTCAATGAGGGATTTTTAATCACTGCTATGCTGAAATTATAACTAATATTGATACTGTTGGTGATAATATTCATTTTTGTTTCACTACTTTTGGTTTGTTCTGTGTCATGTTTGTGTCTTCTCAATTGCTCTGTTTATTGCAGTTCTGAGTGTTGCTGGATCAGGTTTGGTTTTGGAATTGGATTGCATTGTTATGGTATTGCTGTGTATTGTTTTGTTGGATTGATAAAAAGTAAAAAGTAAAAACATAAATAAAAATAGAAAAAAAAAAGAAAAAAAAAGTAGATTTTTCAAAAATGAGAATCGATTCTGAATCGCACAACGTATTCGATTCGTATTCGAATCAATTTTTTCCCACACCCGTACTATCAAAAATATTTTCTTGATGATAACAAATAGCACCGAAGACGATATGATGTGGTCATCTGTGTTGAATAAAGCACTTTTCTTTCCTGCTCAACAACAATTAAGTTTTAGTTTCTGTTAGGAAAATCGACAACAAAAATACAGTGGATTGGACCAACAATCACATTATGTACATTTTTTGCACAAACAGGTCTTCGTAATTAAATTTAGGCATAGCAACCACAAAAGAACACACACAAATGTAATATATTGTCATTTATTTACATTCCGCTCTCAAATACTAGTAGAGAATAAACTTGACAGCATCACAGAAAGTTTCTTAAACAAATCAAACGTTTTAACCAACATTTTACAAAGTGATATCTGCAGAAGCAAGCAGTTATATTGTGTTCCACTTGATGATGAAAGTGATATTTTTAAGAGCCAATTCCTTCGACACACTTTTAAAAGTTAAAGTTAAAGTACAAATGATTGTCTCACACACACACACGAGGTGTTGCAAGATTATCCTCTGCATTTGACCCATCACCCCCTGGGATGTGAGGGGAGCAGTGAGCAACAGCGGTGGCCACGCCCGGGAAAAATTTGGGTGATTCAACCCCCAATTCCAACCCTTGATGCTGAGTGCTAAGCAGGGAGGTAGTGGGTCCCAATTTTACAGTATTTGGTCTGACTCGGCCGGGGTTTGAACTCACGAACTACCGATCTTAGGGCGGACACTCTAACCACTAGGCCACTGAACAGGTCTTGTATTGCTTTTTCCTGACTTTATTACTTTTACACACCACTTTTTATATAAAAACTATTTATCCCATCTCTCTAATTGAATAATTGGAACACCAAAACAGCAACACGGCATTTTCTGCTCAAATTTGACTCTCACTCTCACTTGTTTATTTGCTACGCTCAAGATGCTAGACCATCGTGTGAATTAAGCCGCGAAGAAAAAAGACGGATGTGATGTCATATGCAACCTTCCTATACTACTTTTACATCGTTACAATAAGGTTCATTTCGATCGCTACATTTATTTTTATCATCATTAATGGGGGCAGCACGGTGATAGAGGGGATAATGCGTGTGCTTCACAATACAAAGGTCCTGGTTTCGATTCTGGGCTCGGGATCTTTCTGGGTGGAGTTTGCATGTTTTCCCCGTGACTGCGTGGGTTCCCTCCGGGTACTCCGGCTTCCTCCCACTTCCAAAGACATGCACCTGGGGATAGGTTGATTGGCAACACTAAATTGGCCCTAGTGTGTGAATGTGAGTGTGAATGTTGTCTGTCTATCTGTGTTGGCCCTGCGATGAGGTGGCGACTTGTCCAGGGTGTACCCCGCCTTCCGCCCGATTGTAGCTGGGATAGGCGCCAGCGCCCGCCCGCGACCCCAAAAGGGAATAAGCGGTAGAAAATGGATGGATGGATGGATCATTATATTTATTTGCTATCTATCCATTACTGCTTGCAAAGACATTGGCTCGATAGAAAGACATCTTCCAGCGGGCACAGTCTCAGTTTCACCAATACAATGTAAGCACTATTGACTTTTCACTCCATTTCAATTTGGAAGTCACTCAAATTACACACTGTAAAAAGTGAGATGACGTCTGGCAAGGCAATGTCAATGTTTACCGCAAAAACAAAGAACGTAACATTTATATCATGTGCTGTCGTCCCTCTCAGTAGAAATGGTCACATATCAGACTACAAAAATTCCACATCGGACTATAGAAAATACATAAATTGTAGAAGTTTTTTATGTCATAACTGTGCTTATGCTAACATTAACCCTCTTATAACATCATACATGACAGTAAAATGTGCATTTTTTGTTGTACACACTGCAGTATTGTCTGTCTCACACACACACACACACACACACACACACACACACACACACACACACACACACTAACCACCTTTGTAGTGCAAGTAGTAAGTACCATTAAAAAAATAGCAACTTAATAAAGGAGAAGTTACCAGTGACTCAGTACTTCAGTAGTCTTTTCAATGAATACTTACTTTTACTCAAGTAATTATTTGGAAGACTAGACTTTTTAGTTTTACTAGAGCCAAATCCTAGGTGGACCTAGACGTTCAATATAGTGTAAGACAGGGTTGTACGGTATACCGGTATTAGTATAGTATCGCGATACAAATCAATCAATCAATGTTTATTTATATAACCCATCCATCCATCCATTTTCTAAATCACAAATGTCTCAAAGGACTGCACAAACCACTACGACTACGACATCCTCGGAAGAACCCACATAAGGGCAAGGAAAACTCACACTCAGTGTGACGTCAGTGACTATGATGACTATGATAACCTTAGAGAGGACTACAAATGTGGGCAACCCCTCCCTCACCCCCCCACCCCCCGCCCCTAGGGGACCGAAAGCAATGGATGTCGAGCTGGTGTAAAATGATACTGTGAAAGTTCAATCCATAGTGGCTCCAACACAGCCGCGAGAGTTCAGTTCAAAGCGGACCCAAGACAGCAGCGAGAGTCCCGTCCACAAGAAACCATCGCAAGCGGAGTCGGATCAGCAGCGTACAGATGTCCCCAACTGATGCACAGGCGAGCGTTCCATCCTGGGTCCCGACTCTGGACAGCCAGTACTTCGTCCATGGCCATCGGACCGGAACCCCTCCGCAAGAGAGGGGGGGACAGAGGATAAAAAGAAAAGAAGCGGCAGATCAATTGGTCTAAAAAGGAGGTCTATTTAAAAACTAGAGTATACAAATGAGTTTTAAGGTGAGACTTAAATGCTTCTACTGAATCATTTCGGTGCCATACCGCCTCTAAAAATATTATATTAACAAGAAGATTAATAATCAATTTTCTACCACTTGTCTTTAATATTTTTGACAAAATAATAGAACTGCAGATGTCAGCAGCTAAATTAGGAGACTCTGTTTGCTTACTTACTAAATAAAGACAAATCGTCTTGTATGTTCACAATTTTATTTTACAAACTTGCAATAAGAAACATATGTTTAATGTACCGTAAGATGTATTGTTAAAATAAAGCCAATAATGACATTTTTTGTGGCCCACTTTATTTAGAAAAGTACCGGTACCCAAATATTGGTATCGGGACAACACTAATGTAAGAGTAATATTGTTAAATCAGTTTGTAAATATTGCTGCACAACAAGTTTGGAAAATTAAAAAAGACCTTGTTCACTGGCTATTGCAGAGCAAAGCTAACTTAACCTTACAGCAGAGTGTGGAGGACAAATAGCTTCCAGTGATTTGTTTGCTTCGACATTAACTGAAAACAAAATCATTTTTTTCCGAGGGGAAAATGCTGCATAGTACTGCAGATCTATTTGTTTTTCTCTTTGACCTCATTATGCAAAGACTGAAAGTACACAACAGAGCTAAACTGTATGGCTTTTTAATGAGAAAAAAGATTGGTGGTGTTAGTACTGCAGTGTGAACGTTTTTCATATGAGCTTTGCCCCTTTATTTTTTTGGGCAATTTGCATTCCTATTTTTCATCAGATACGTGTTTTGTCCCTGAAAGGTCTTCTCCTCTTTAAAAAATGGATGCAGGTAAACTTTTTTATGAAATTAAACCTAATGCTGGACTGAGTGAAATGCTACTTTGTGGAAATGTAACGTTAAGATTGGAACATGTTGACATCAACACATTTATTAATGAAAACAATTAATCTCTCAAAAACCACTGTAATTGTCAGTTTGACTAAAACTGCATGGCTGTTACTTATTGTTATTTCTGTAAATTTTTTTGACTATTTTCTCATTTGGCCAATTATAATATCCTGGTAAACTGGGTCAAAATAATGTACAATCTTAAAACCCCCCACCTGACTGTGGGATAGACGCGGTGGGATCGGGACAAAGTCGAACCGCTGGAGGTTCGACGAGCCTGATGATTGGGAACAGTCCTACAAAACGTGGGGCCGTTTTTTTTTTTAATGAAACTTTGAGACCTAGGTCCTTGACTGATAGCCAGACTCTCTGACTGGGCTGGTTGGCGGGCACCGGTCGTCTCTTGCGGTCTACCGCTCTCTTCATCCGATCTCCTTGTCTAGTCAATACCTGATGGGCAGCTGCCCAAATACGGCGACAATGTTTGACCATGGTATGGGCGGGAACGACACTTCCAACTCATTCTCTGAAAAGAAAGGGGGCTGGTACCCTAAGGCACAATGAAAGGGAGAGAAGCCGGAGTCTGATGTAGGCAGCAAATTGTGCGCATACTCTACCCAGACCAGGTGCTTCCTCCATGTGGAGGGGCTCTGGCAGACCACGCAACGGAGGCCGGTTTTACAGCTGCTGGTTAAGCGTTTGGTCTGGCCGTTTGCTTACGGATGATATCCTGACGTCAGGCTGGCATTGGCTCCAATGAGTCGGCAGAACTCCCCCCAGAACCATGATACAAACTGAGGCCCACGGTCTGAAATAATGTCCTTGGAGAATCCATGAACTCAGAAAAAATCAGTCATCATAATCTCCGCCGTCTCCTTGGCGGATGGTAATTTAGGCATAGCGATGAATCCGACCATTTTGGGAAATCTGTTGACCACAGTGAGGACATTGGTGTTACCTTGTGAGACGGTAAACCCTGTGACAAAATCCATAGAAATGTCAGACCACGGTCTGGAGGGGATGGGGAGCGGCTGGAGAAGTCCCATGCGGGACCTGGAAGACGTCCTATTCCGGCCACAGACCAAACACGCCTCTACTTACTCTCGAACTTCCGTCTCCACGGCTGGCCACCAGAACCGCCGGGAGATCACCAACATAGTTCTTTTAACTCCCGGATGACATGAAAGTAGGACTGGGTGATATATCGAATATACTCGATATATCGTGGGTTTTTCTCTGTGCGATGTAGAAAATGACTATATCGTGATATTCGAGTACAAGTTCTCACGCAGTTGCTTTTAGCTGCGGGCATTACACTACAGGCTCTTCTCAGTCTTTCTTGTGTCTCTTTCTCACAGAGACATGAAACAAGCACAGCTTTTTCCACACGTCATATACTGTCACGCGTGCAACATCACACGCTCTAAATAAAAGAAGAGAGGTAGCGGCATGGTAACGTTAGCTGTGATGCTATCAAAGTGGTGCAAGTGGTAATATGAGAGAAAGAAGGTACAAATCTGGTTACAAATGAAGGAAGAAATAATTCCAAAGAAAAACAGCACAGGGTCCATCGTCTGGCGGTGGTTGGGCTTCAAGCGGGAAGATGTTGAACAAGTATGCGGCAAAAGTGTTGCTACAAAAGGTAGCATCACTGCTAATGTGTAGCATCATTTGAAAAGTCACCCGCTAGAGAATCAATAGTGATTGAAACTCCGCATGTCAACATCTCGGTTCGGTGCCACACCCACAAAATGCCCAAGAAACATTGCCGTTGTTAGGCCTATTTTTGGGGGGCTCTAGCCCCCTTAAAATATTCTTAAGCCTCCCTAAATATTTTGGGGTTTTATGTATATATATATTTTTTCTTTTTTTTTTTTTCAAATGCATGCCGACATATTCATTCTAAACTGGCCCGAATATGAATTTAAATAAACAATCATATAGCCTGTCATTATTCACTCAGTTTCCCCTCACTTCATAGCGTAAGGTCGAGAACCTCTTTAGCGCGTCGGTATCCAGTCCATTCCACTTGTTCATATAGAAAATGCCCACATCACTCTAAGTACAGTCCACATTTTCTCTGCAACCTTGGTTGCGGTCCTGTTCGTATGCAGCTTTAAAGCACGCAGCGCTGCAGAACAAACAAGTGAACGGATGCAAAGTGGACATAAAAAAACTTTTTCAAGAAAATAAGTATTCATCACTGCTTGCAGAGGTGTGGACTCGAGTCATGAATTTGATGACTTCAGACTGGACTTGACAAAATGTATAAATACTTGCAACTCGACTTAGACTTTAACATCAATGACTTGTGACTTCACTCTGACTTGAGCCCTTTGACTTGACTTGACTTGCAACATTCCCCAAAACCCAACAATTAAAAAGTTATTCAGGAGCGCTCCGTATTGTGTACGCATGTGTGTGACAGCGTGTGTGCGATGACAGCATGTGCATTACCTGTCAGAACAACAGCCAATAAAATTAAAACCACGTTATTTTCGTCACACAGTATTCATCCAATCAAATTGGAGGAAAACCAACGTAGAAGAGCTGTCAAACAACGTGCCAGTGAGGAAAAATTATGGTAAAAATACAAACCCTGTTTCCATATGATTTGGGAAATTGTGTTAGATGTAAATATAAACGGAATACAATGATTTGCAAATCATTTTCAACCCATATTCAGTTGAATATGCTACAAAGACAACATATTTGATGTTCAAACTGATAAACCTTTTTTTTTGCAGATAATAATTAACTTTAGAATTTGATGCCAGCAACACGTGACAAAGAAGTTGGGAAAGGTGGCAATACTGATAAAGTTGAGAAATGGTCATCAAACACTTTGGAACATCCCACAGGTGTGCAAGCTAATTGGGAACAGGTGGGTGCCATGCTTAGGTATAAAACCAGCTTCCATGAAATGCTTAGTAATTCACAAACAAGGATGGG
Organism: Nerophis ophidion; assembly: GCF_033978795.1. Lineage (NCBI taxonomy): Eukaryota > Metazoa > Chordata > Actinopteri > Syngnathiformes > Syngnathidae > Nerophis > Nerophis ophidion. Next base: position 25,129,235 of record NC_084612.1, on the reverse strand, counting down.
GCGAGGGTCACCAATTTGTAAGCAGATCGTCAAACAGTTTTAGAACAACATTTCTCAACGAGTTATTGCAAGGAATTTAGGGATTTTACTATCTACGGTCTGAAAAATCATCAAAAGGTTCAGAGAATCTGGAGAAATCACTGCACATAAGCGATGATATTACAGCCCTTTGAGCCCTCAGGCGGTACTGCATCAAAAACCGACAGATACAGGATATCACCACGTGGGCTCAGGAACACTTCATAAAACCACTGTCAGTAGCTACAGTTGATCACTACATCTGTAAGTGCAAGGTAAAACTCTGCTGTGCAAAGCAAAATCCATTTATCAACAACACCCTGAAACGCCGCTGGCTTCGCTGGGCCCGAGCTCATTTAAGAGGGACTGATGCAAAGTGGAAAAGTGTTCGGATGGTCTGACGAGTCCACATTTCAAATTATATTTGGAAACTGTGGACGTGATGTCCTCTGGAACAAAGAGGAAAATAACCATCCGGATTGTTGTAGGCGCAAAGTTCAAAAGTCAGCATCTGTCATGGTATGGGGGTGTATTAGTGCCCAAGACATGGGTAACTGACACATCTGTGAAGGCACCATTAATTCTGAATGGTCCATACAGGTTTTGGAACAACATATGTTGTCATCCAAGCAACGTTATCATGGACGCCTCTGCTTATTTCAGAGGGACCATGTGTTACAACAGCGTGGTTTCGTACCAAAAGAGTGCGGGTACTTTCCTGGCCCACCAGCAGTCCAGACCTGTCTCCCATCGAAAATATGTGGCCCATTATGAAGCATAAAATACGACAGTGGAGACCCCGACAGTTGAACGACTATAGCTCTACATAAAACAAGAATGAGAAAGAATTCCACTTTCAAAGCTTCAACAATTAATTTCCTCAGTTCCCAAACGTTTATTAAGTGTAAAAAAAAAAAGGTGATGTAACACAGTGGTGAACATGCCCATTCCCAACTACTTTGGCACGTGTTGAAACCATGACATTCTAAGGTAATTATTATTTGCAAAAAAAAAATAAAGTTTACGAGTTTGAACATCAAATATTTTGTCTTTGTAGTGCATTCAACTGAATATAGGTTGAAAATTATTTGCAAATCATTGTATTCCGTTTATATTTACATATAACACAATTTCCCAACTCATATGGAAACAGGGTTTGTAGTTTCGTTCGGGTATTAAAACTACAACTTGGCGTATGCAAAACATGCGGTTCGAAGAGAACAGACGGAGAAGCAACAACTTCCAACTTCGTTCAACATTTGAAGTTGCACAAAAGGTAAGTTTTGAATGTAGGCTAACGTTTTTTGGCTGAGTAACGTAACTTTTATTTGCTGTGTAGTTAAATCAGTGAGGCTGTAAACTCACTGCTAACGTTAGAACCATAGACATCTTATAAGTAGACACAGCACGGCGCACTACTGCCTACTGCCGCTGACGAGACGAGACGCGTGGCCGCCATCTTGGAGTGGTGATCCACTCCACTCAGTGCAATTCATTTGTCAGGAGCAATGAACTGTCAGTGCATTTTATCTCACTGAATACCACTGATTTTCACACGCTTTTTTGTCATACGTGTAACTATGATAAAGGACACATGTTTTGGCGTGTTCATAGTTTGCTTAACAGTAATAGAATATTCTTATATGCTATTAGTGACCAGAAGACCAAGATCAAAACTGGGAATATAATCAATCCCAGGGAAGGGGGAAAAAACGGTCAGCTATTTTTAAGTTCAAGAAACAATATGATTAGGTTATATATATATATGTGTGTATCCTACATAAACAATGTATGAATATATTAGATATCTATACATCTTACGGACCAATAGACTTTATCTCTGTTGCTGCAACAGCAGAGAGTTTATTCTGTCTTGATACTTTGTATTGATATTTTCTATTACATTCTTCCCGTAAACAATCATGTTTACAGTGATTGTTTTATATGTATTTTTCATGTATGTAGCTTTGGATAAAATTGTCTGACAAATACTTAAACATATATAAAAAGCCTGAAAGTCTTTATGTCAGCTAAAACCACCAATCTGTTTCACTGGATTCAGAACAAAACCAAAGTCTGTCTTACCCAACAAAGTTAGTATTTGAATATTGTTATTTGAAGACTTATTCCTGGTTACAATTATATTGTTAAGAGAGTATTGTCTTATGTTTTGCCTAAAATAAGAATTCATCATAATCAGTTTGTAAACCAAATACCTGTAGGGGCGTAATCCTCCCCCAGAAGATTTATTTGTGATTTTCACAAACAAATATTGAAGAATTTTGCTCCTTCTCCACTGTGTGGTAATATTCTTTTCACAAAATACAACCCATAGTACGTTAATGTTAAATCTCACTTGTGAAAAGTAATCCCTCGATTCCTATTTTCAACAGTTCGCTCATTTGAGCAGGAAAACGCTGAACACCAGCCGGGCATCTTTGTTTTCTACCTCTCAACTGTTAGTTTAGGCTGCTCGCCAGCTCCTCATCACCACTTCAAGATGGCGGCCAAATTGCTTGCGTCACAGCAGCCAATGCTGGGTCTACTTATAAGATCTCTATGGTTATAACGTCATTGCAAACACTACAATCTCTTGCGTCCACTGCAGTTCGCTACCTTATTCATACTTTTTGTCAGGTGATTTTTTTTTAAGCAGGGTTGCATGAGGTACCTACACATATTGTTATGTTAGTGAATGTATTGTTACATTCATGTATTTATGTTTTTCATGTGTACGCAAACATAAAAACACATACAGTTTGAAATGAGATCAATGAGATAAGGTAAAAACAGGATGGAAACTGCTGTGAAACTAGTTCCAATGCAATATGCCATGGAAATACAATGATAACACTTTTGTGCAAATAAGTACTGTTGCACTTGTTTTTTCAAATGTGTTTATTCTGTAAAGCAGGGGTTCTATTGTATTCTATTCTATTCTATTTATAAAGTTAAATGTGCACTCTTTTTTACCATTTGCTATCTTTGGGGTTACTTCCTTCTGGAGCATCAGCTGTGTTTCTCACTATACACATTGAGGAGTATAAGAGCTGAGCTCATTCACGTATGACTATCATCATAGATAATAATCATAATCACTGAGGAGCACAGAAAGTGAGAGGGGAGAGGCCTTTACTGGAAAGGTGAGTAGGAGACTAATGATACTTATAAATAAATATTTTAAATAAATAATTTTAAATGGCTTATCGATAAGCCATTTGTTTTATTTATTTCTGGGTGGATCATGTTGATAGATAGATAGATAGTACATATATATATATATATATATATATATATATATATATATATATATATATACATATATAAGAAAAAGTCTTTTTTCTTTTTTCTCCTGCGTGGACGTCCGTCTTCCTTTACAACGAGTGAAGCTGCGCAAAACCTTGTGTCTGCAAATGTAAATAATTTAGTTTTAAGTTTTGTGTTTCTTGTAGAATCTATATAAAGTAGTATATACATTAGCCTATTTGTAAAATAATGAAAAAAACATAATTACAAATATATTTGTTTTATTGTATTGTTACATAAATAGCTGTTGTATTATTATAGGATGGCTTGTTAAATATTTAATAGGATTTTCAGAGTGAGGAAAAATCAAGACATTTAATATAAAATGTAAAATGAATGAATACATAAAAAGAAAAAGAAAAAAAATGGTTAAAAGCCATAGTAACGTGCATTTTTTTTACTGTAACAAAAAGTAACATATCACAGTTGTGATATGTTACTTTACCTGACTGTGGTAAAAATACATATTTCTGTTTGCAGCATCATTGTTGAGCACTTTTTGTAAAGGTTACAGGATATTTTTACTTTCTGTTTAGGTCCTTACGTATAGGCCCACTTCAAAGTAATCAATGACGATTGCTATGGATCTACCAATATATTTTGTCAAGTTACAGTAATCATTCATCACATATGCTAAAAAGGTCGGGCAAATTTCCCCCAAAATTAAATTTTTTTATTGTAAAATATGTTTTTTTTTACAAATGTGTCTTGTATTTATCACTTTTCTGGGTAATTCACTTCAATAGTGTCTCATCATTTGAAGTTTGTGTGAGTGAAAAGACAATAAAACTGCATTTTTACTAATGCTTGCTCTATTTTGATGAATATGTTTTGACCCAAGTGTGTAATTTTACAAATAATCTAGGAATGAAGAAAATGTAATGTGGTGTTTGAAAGTGTGTATATCTTTTGAAAAAAGACACACAGATAGTAAAATTGTGTGTAAGCAATTGGAAAAAACTGTAAGAAAATGTGATGGTCTACTGTTTCAAAAGCAGCGCTTAGATCCAGCAGAACCAACACTGTTAGGTTTTATTAACTAAATTCCATTTAATGTAATATATAATCTTTAAAATTATATGTTGATGAGGCTGGATTTAACCTTCTGAAAACTAGAAGAAGAGGAAATGTAATTGAACACAGGGCAGTGACATGCTGTTAGGGGAAGCAAGTGAGGCGGTGCCTCACATGCCACCAGGTGGCTTAACGATGATGATCCAAAAAGTCATAAAATAAAATAAGTTTAATATTTCTCTTTTGGTTTATGCTTTCTATGTGATTTTGGTGTGGTTCCTGTATATTTTGATGATTGTCATGGTCAAAATCGCGGGAATTCCATGTTTCCTGATCAAAACAATGCATCAGATGAGAAGTGAGGCAGACACAGGCAGTGCCTCCACGGCTACACGCAGTGTGTATTGGGCGTGTGAGTGCGAGGGGGCGCATGCTTGTTGCCATGTGGAAAAAGTAGGTCTTGAGGCAGCAAGTACGTCTGCCTCAAGGTAGGGGCAATATATTGTCAACTTGTAGTTCAATGCCTCAGTAGTACTCCGACTCGCCACAATGAGAGAAGTGGGGGCGCTCAAGCTAGCAGACACAGGTCTCTCCAGCGGTGGCCAGCATTTTTTTTTTAACTGTATTTGTAACAAACATGGCATTTTTATTAGAATAAACCAGCGTTTGTAGGTGTTTTTGTCACGGTGGGAGAGGGGTTAGTGCGTCTGCCTCACAATACGAAGGTCCTGCAGTCCTGGGTTCAAATCCAGGCTTGGGTTCTTTCTGTGTGGAGTTTGCATGTTCTCCCCGTGAATGCGTGGGTTCCCTCCGGGTACTCCGGCTTCCTCCCACTTCCAAAGACATGGACCTGGGGATAGATTGATTGGACACACTAAATTGGCCCTAGTGTGTGAATGTGAGTGTGAATGTTGTCTGTCTATCTGTGTTGGCCCTGCGATGAGCTGGCGATTTGTCCAGGGTGTACGCCGCCTTCCGCCCGATTGTAGCTGAGATAGGCGCCAGCGCCCCCCGCGACCCCGAAAGGGAATAAGCGGTAGGAAATGGATGGATGGATGGATGAATGTTTCTGCCAATATGGAGGATTATATACTGTATCCAAGATGAAATACTTCTCTAAACTGGACTTTAAGACAAAATGAATGCAATCATACAAAGTACGTTTTCATGGAGGATAGTTATTGCTACTTCAGATACAAATACAGAAAGGTAAAATATACTCACAATACTTGAATTATTTTGTTAAAAGCAAATGGGACCAAAAAGTATTTAATAACAATTTTATCAAATAGTTCTCGGACCCATTTATCATATCATAATATCATTATGATAAAATTTTTATGAAAGTGAATAACTCCCTTTTTTTCCTGTAACTCTAATGTGCAACCTTAATCAACAATGACTAGAGCTACACATATGAATTTAAGTTAAAAAAATAAAAAGGAGAAAAAAAAGTATGTATATATTACCATGAATTGATTAAACAAGTTGAAAAAATTATTCGGGTGTTACCATTTAGTGGTCAATTGTACGGAATATGTACTGAACTGTGCAATCTACTAATAAAAGTATCACTCAATCAAAGCCTCACCTGGTGTTTAGTTCACCGCACGTCACTGACACAGGGCAAACAAATACCAATGTGCCAGGGCAATGCCACCGCCATGCCAACCTGGGACCCTATAACACCAATCTCATACTAGCATTTCTTCACAGATTATACTGGGGAATCCCGAAGCTTTCCCAGGCTTTACACCACACTCCCCCTTCCTAAACCCAATAAAGGAGTTGTTTTTTTTGCCTGGTGGTGAAAGGTATACGACCTTCAGCCCTATGACCGTTCGCCCGTCATCCAGGCCATGGATCAGGCCTGAGATCTTATCAAAGCAGCTTCTGTGCGGGGGTGGATTTGTCACACAAGACAATTCTTCCAACGGTGCCTTGCTAATGAAGACATAGCCTGTGATGTGGATGAAATCCTATGGCCTGTTCCAGCCAGATATAATGTAAGTGTAGGTACCTCATGCAGTATTTTTTATTTGTCCACAGATTTGTATTTGTCTACACTTTACAGTAGTAAGAAAACCTACTATTTTTTTCGAATTTACATAGTTGATCCGTCACTGTGAATGAGTTTGGTAAGAAATTAATATTATCAGTCTGCAATCAGTTGTGCACGTTCTCTGTTGTGGGTTCTCCGTTGTAGAATGTTGTGGGTTTGACACTATTTTTTTGTCATCGAAATTATCCTTTACATGATAATCTTTGGCAATAAAGTCTAGCATTAATCCAGCTATTTCCTAAAATAGGGGTTTTTACAAATGCATGTCGTATTGATCACTGTAGTGTGTTAGCGTCAGCACTAGTCTCTGATCATTTGAAGCCTGTTAGTAAGATGAAAACAAAACAGCATTTTTATTGACTGAAGTGCTTCATTTTGCAAATGGTCTCGGAGTTATGCAAATTGAGTGTGTTGCTTGGGTTTTTGTGTGAATATTTTGAAGAAAGGGAACCCTGGTTTTAAACTAGTGTGTAAACAACTGAGGACAAACTAACTCCACAAACTGATGTACTAAAGGTTATATGGAATACTTGGAAATATAATGATAATAAAGTTGAAATTTTGAGAGAAAAAAGTACCATTATTTTGATGATGATAAATCTGTACCATTTTGAGGATAAAGTAAAAAATATGAGACAAACCTGATGACATTAATATGAAAAAAAGTTAAAATTCTGAGAAGTCAGTATAGAATTACAAAAAAGCTTTAATATTTTGGGATTAAAGTTTTACAAAAAAAGAGTAATAGTTTTGTGAAAATAAAGTGGTAATATTACAAAAAAAAAGGTTTATGGTTGTGGTTTCAGTTTATTTCTAACACGCATACAAGTACAACATGATACATCACAAGTTCCAGTTTCTCTTTTCAACATTTCCGAAATCGAGAAGGAAGAAGCAGAGTTGATTTATTTCGACCCCTTTTCTATTAAGTACCAATTGCTAAGACTTGTGTTCACTTCCTGTTCTCAATTTAATCACAATATATGCCATAAATAATAACATTAATAAATAAATAATAGTAAAGTAACTTTTATTTTATATAAAAAGATAAATAAGGTTAACAATCAATCAATCAATCAATCAATGATTATTTATGTAGCCCTAAATCACTAATGTATCAAAGGGCTGCACAAACCACAACGACATCCTCGGTAGAGCCCACATAAGGGCAAGGAAAACTCACACACAGTGGGACGTCGGTGACAGTGACAATGATGACTATGAGAAACCTTGGAGAGGACTGCATATGTGGGCAACCCCCCCCCGCCCCCCCCCCCGCCCCCCCCCCCCCCACCCCCCACCACCACCACCACCCCCCTGGGGGACCGAACGCAATGGATGTCGAGCGGGTCTAACATAATACTGTGAAAGTTCAATCCATAGTGGATCCAACACAGCCGTGAGAGTCCATTCCGAAAGTGGATCCAACACAGCAATAAGTTCAGAATGTTTATCATAGTTCTTTTTGTATGTCCTTTGTAAAAACGTTGAGTTTGAACAGTTTCTTAAATTGGATCATTTTAGTACAGTTTGATTTCTATACTTAATCTATTCCATAATTTAATTACACATACTGATAGAGCAAAGGTTTGAAGTCTGGTACATGCGTACAAATGATTTAAGTTAAATTTTTTTCTGAGGTTATATTTATTCCCATTTTTTTAGAGGTATTCTTGTCATTTTAAAATATTTTTAACCGTTTGTAGAAAGTTTATATTGTGGAATTTCAATATTTTTTATTCAATAAATAAAAGGTTTGTATGTTCTTTGTATCCAACATTTTAGATTATTCTAATTGATCTTGTTTGAAACATCATTGGTGACTACACAATATGGTAACCCTAACGAGCAGGACAGAATTAGAAATTATTTTTTTGGTCCAATATATATTTAACTTTATTCATCATTGATGTATTTCCAGCCACCTTATGTTGTATATTTGGTATATGCGACTTCCACTTCATTTTATAATCAATCATTACACCTACAAATTTGATTTCAATTACTCTTTTAATGTTGATTCCCCCTATTTGTATTTGTGTTCGACTTTCTCATTATTTTAGTTTTGCTGAAATTCAAAGGTAATCTGTTTTTGTCAAACCATCTCTTTAATGTTTTCATTTCTACTGTTGTTATTTGTATTAGCTTCTGTGTGTTTTCTTTCCGAAAACAAAGCGCAGTTGTATCGCTCGTAAATAATACTAACTTGATGTCTTTTGTAATTTTATGTCATTTATATAAGGATTGAACAATTTTGGTCCCAGTACAGATGCCTGCGGTACGCCACAGGATATATTTAGCGTTCTATATGTGTGTTTGCCTTCCTTCATGTATTGCTTCCTATTAGTTAAGTAGGTTCTTATTATGCACTTTAAGACAACCCCTCTGATGCCATACCATTCTTATTTGTTTATGAAAATATTGTGATTAATTGTGTCAAATGCTTTAGTTAGATCCATAAATACTGTCGCTGCACACTGTTTACCATGTATTGCATTGAAAATCTCCTCGGTTATTTCGATTAAAGCCATTAATATGTTATTCTACAGATTAAAGTTCAAATTTGGTGAAAAAACAATTACAATATATAAGGATAAAACTACAATTTTACCATAATAATGTCAACATTTTACATGAATAAAGTGGCAACATTACGAGACTAATAAATCAAAATATTACCAGAACAAAGTAGACATTTTAGAAGAATACAATTGACATACAGTGGGGCAAAAAAGTATTTAGTCAGCCACCGTATTAGGCAAATACATTCAAAATCTAGCAGGAAAAATGTCATAAAATATCAGATAAAAGCTTAATTGTTACATGAAAAAAACAGATGTTTTATGTTTAGTTTTTTTTTCAGATCTGCTGTACAGATTTACTCACAAAAGTGAAGTGTGGGTACTTTTCTTGTTGCAGTATTTGTGTTACACTATATTAAATGTTTGGATATATTTTGGGTTTGACACAGCTGTAATAGATCAGGAGGGCATAGGAAGAACCACCATTACATGTTTAGTAGACCACAAGGGAGTGTTTTAAATGTCCATCCATCCATCCATCTTCTTTCGCTTATCCGAGGTCGGGTTGCGGGGGTATCAGCCTAAGAAGGGAAGCCCAGACTTTCCTCTCCCCAGCCACTTCATCCAGCTCTTCCCGGGGCATTCCGAGGCGTTCCCAAGCCAGCCGGGAGACATAGTCTTGCCAACGTGTCCTGGGTCTTCCCCGTGGCCTCCTACTGGTTGGACATGCCCTAAACACCTGGGTGGCATCCTGACCAAATGCCCAAACCACCTCACCTGGCTCCTCTCGATGTGGAGGAGCAGCGGCTTTACTTTGAGCTCCCCCTGGATGGCAGAGCTAAGTTCTCACCCATCTCTAAGGGAGACATAATCTGCAAAATGTAGAGACCTAATCCTGCAGCCACCAAACCGGATCCCCTCAACGCCCTGACTGCGCCTAGAAATTCTGTCCATAAAAGTTATGAAAACAATCAGTGACACAAAGGGCAGCCTTGGCGGAGTCCAACCCTCACTGGAAACGTGTCTGGCTTACTGATGGCGATGAGGACCAAGCTCTGACAAATGCCTTCTCCAAGTCCACAAAGCACATGTAGACTGGTTGGGCAAACTCCCATGCACCCTCAAGGACCCTGCCGAGAGTATAGAGCTGATCCACAGTTTCACGACCAGGATGAAAACCCACACTGTTCCTCCTAAATTCGAGGTTCAACTATCCGGCGTAGCCTCCTCTCCAGTACACCTGAATGAAATTTACCGGGAAGGCTGAGGGGTGTGATCCCAGGATAGTTGGAACACACCCTCCGGTTCCCCTTGTTAAAGTGAGGAAACACCACCCCGGTCTGCCAATCCAGAGGTACCGCCCCCGATGTCCATGCAATGCTGCAGAGTCTTGTCAAACAAGACAGCCCCACAGCATCCAGAGCATTACACTATATTACAGCCGGATCTCGTCCACCCCCGGGGACTTGCCACCTAGAAGCTTTTTAACCTCATCCCCAGAAATAGAAGAACCCACCACAGATTCTCCAGGCACTACTTCCTCATAGAAAGATGTGTTGGTGGGATTGAGGAGGTCTTCAAAGTATTCCCTCCACCGATCTACAACATCCGCAGTCGAGGTCAGCAGAACACCATCCGCACCATACACGGTGATGACAGTGTACTGCTTCCCCTTCCTGAGGCGGCGGATGGTGGTCCGGAATCGCTTCGAAGCCATCCAGAAGTCGTTTTCCATGGCTTCCCCGAACTCCTCCCATGTCCGAGTTTTTTGCCTCTGCGACCGCTGAAGCTGCACACCGCTTGGCCTGTCGGTACCTTTCCGCTGCCTCCGGAGTCCTATGAGCCAAAAGAACCCGATAGGACTCCTTCTTCAGCTTGACGGCATCCCTCACCGCCGGTGTCAATCAACGGGTTCTAGGTTTACCGCCACGACAGGCACCAACTACCTTGCAGCCACAGCTCCAATCAACCGCCTCGACAATAGAGGTGCGGAACATGGTCCACTCGGACTCAATGTCCAGCACCTCCCTCGTGACATGTTCAAAGTTCTTCCGGAGGTGGGAATTGAAACTCTCTCTGACAGGAGACTCGGCCAGATGTTCCCAACAGACCCTCACAATGTGTTTGGTCTGCCAGGTCTGTCCGGCATCCTCCCCCACTATCGCAGCCAACTCACCACCGGGTGGTGATCTGTCGAAAGCTCCGCCCCTCTCTTCACCCGAGTGTCCAAAACATGAAATCAGAACCAGAAATCCGATGACACAACTACAAAGTCAATCATGGAACTGCAGCCTCGGGTGTCCTGGTGCCAAGTGCACATACGGGCATATGTTTTGTAGACCACAAGGGAGTATTTTAAATGTACAAAAAAAAATCATAATACAACTCCTTCAAAAAACAACACCGTAGAGTCAACTAAGAGTCAAATATGGGCAAAATCTAACATCCAATTCCATCTAGCCATCCATTTCCTGCCGCTTATCCCTTTCGGGTTCGCGGGGGGTCGCTGGAGCCTATCTAAGCTAATTTCTCAGTTGAGACAGTACTGGCACAGTGCATCTGAAAAGTATTCACAGCGCTTCACCTTTTCAACATGTAGTTATGTCTCAGATTTATTCCAAAATAGAATACATACATTTTTTGTCCTTGAAATTTAACACACAATACCCCATAATGACAATGTAAGAAAGTTGTTTAATAGCTTTTCGAAATTTAATAAAAAATAACTAAGAAATCAATGTACTTAAGTATTCACAGCCTTTGCTCCATACTTTGTTAATTCACTTTTGCTAGCAATTATAGCCTCAAGTATTTTTAAATACGATGCCACAAGCTTGGCACACCTATTTGGGCTGTTTCACCCATTCCTCTTTGCAGCATCTCTAAAGCTATGTTAGGTTGGATGGGACACATCAGTGCACAGCCATTTTCAGATGTGTCCTGAGATGTTCAAGGGGATTTAAGTCTGGGATCTGGCTGGCCCACTCAAGGACATTTACAGAGTTGTCCCAAAGCCATTCTTTTGATATCTTGGCTCTGTGCTTGGGGTTGTTATCCTGCTGAAAGATTAACCCAGTCTGAGTTCAAGCGCACTCTAGAAGGTTTTCATCTAGGATGTCTCTGTACATTGCTACATTCTTTTTTCCTTTTGTTGTGACTAGTCTCCACCAGTTCATGCTGCTGAAAAATAACCCACTGCATGATGCTGCAGCCACCATGCTTCACTGTAGGGTTGGTATTGGCCTGGTGATGAGAAATGCCTGGTTTCTCTTACGCGATCAGTCTTCCTTCTTTTCTTCAGGGAATAAAACACACTGATCACTTCCAAATTCTTTCTGAATGACATTGAGTTGAGTAAAAATGACCCCACAGACAGAATGATACAATACCAAGTTTTACCGAAACTTCAGGAGACCAGCCCTTTTACAGCGCAATAATAGCATTGGCAAGAGAGGTCTAATGTAAACAAAAACGAGTCAGCTTACGTATGTAGAGTGAAAACAGCCCCTCCTGCTGTGGAGAATGCATGTATTTTTAAATGTTCTTTCTGTATTCATACTCATGCTTTAAGCAGCTAATATGTTCCCATATGTACACTTTGTGTTTCTTCCTTATGCTCGTTAGTAAACTCTGTGTTTCACCTTGAAGGCCTGGAATGTCTGCTAGGAATATAATACACTCCCTTTTTGTGTAGGAGGCCTTATCAGTTTAGAACAACCAGGCTGTATTTATTTCTGGGCGGTAGGGGCTGTTTTCGTACTAAATAAGCTGAGTCTTTTTAGACCGCTTCTTCATGCTGCTATTACCGCATTGTTAGGACTGGTCTCCTAAAGCTTTAGTAAAACTTGGTAATATTGCTATTCTGTCTTGGTGGTCGTTCTTGCTCAACATATACTTCATCCTAAAGACCTTGGGATTGACCAGTGTGTTGTATTCCCTAACAGGAAGTCGGATGCAAAAAGAAATGCAGCTGTGGTTCAAAACAGATAAGGCCTTGTCCACAGAAAGGGAATATGTTATTCGCCTGTGCAGACACTCCGGCGCCTTCAAGGTAAAACAAAGAGTTTACTAGCGGTCATAAATAAAAACCCAAGGAGTTCACATGGGAAAATACTAGCTGCTTTAAACCTGACTATGGATTAAGAAAGAACACTTAAAATATCTCATTCTCTCATTTCCTACAAACACGAATGCTGAAGAATTCAATCTTTGTCTCATCATACCCGAGAATTTTGTTTCTCAAGGTCTGAGAGTGGCAGGACCGTGGGGAACTGGTTGGCACTTGTGCCTCACAGCTAGAAGGTTCTGGGTTCAATTCCCGGGCTCCGGGTCTTTCTTTGTGGAGTTTGCATGTTTTCTTCGTGACTGTGTGTGCTTTCTCCGTGTACTCGGCCTTCCTCCCACCTCCAAAGACATGCACCCGGGATAGCCTGATTGGCAACACTAAAGTGGCCCTAGTGTGTGAATGTAAATGACTGTCTATTTGTGTTGGCGCTGCGATGAGGTGGTGGCTTTTCTAGGGTGTACCCCGCCTTCCGCCCAAGTGCAGCTGGGATAGGCACCTGCCCCCCTACAGTCCGGAAAGGGATAACACGGTATAACATGGAGGGATGGATGGTCTGAGGGTTTTTCAGGTGCATTGAGGCAAACTCTTACGAAGGAATTGGCTTCTGCCTGGCCACTCTACCATACTAGCTTATTGCTGCAGAGATGGTTCTCCTCTCTCAGCCGGGGAGTAATGTAGATCTAGTTACCATCAGGTTTTTGGTCACCTACCTAACTAGGGCCCTTCTAAGTTTAGACGGCCGTCCAGCTCTATGAAGAGTCTGGCGTGTTCCAGACGTCTTCCATTTTATGGATGATGGAGTCCACTGTGCTCATTGGGACCTTCACCACAAGTTGACTTCAACTAAGCTGCAGAAACATCTGAAGGATGATCATTTGAAACATGGTAAAGCCTGTGAATATGTTATTTTTTAATGTATTGTTTTAAAAAGTTTGCAAAAAACTTAAATATTTTCACATTGTCATTATGAGGTATTGTGTTTTGACCTTTGAGGACAACAATGAATTTATTCCAAGGTTGTAAGATAACAAAATGTGGAAGTGAAGCGCTGTGAATACTTTCCGCATGCACAGATATTATAATGACAGCATGGCTGGCTTGCAGGCAATGCCAATTTGAAATATGTTAACCCAAAAAAAGAACTCCTCTTTATTGGTCCCTAACAGTTCCCAACATTTGATCTTACTGAAGTCTCCGGATATTTAATTGACTCAATTTGAGTTGTCAAAGGTCAAGAAAGCGGCACTTTTTAATAAGCACAGGTCAAGGGTGAGCCTCTGTATTAAATCAACTTGACTTGGGGAATATAACAAGTTTGAAGAAGTCTAATGTAAGAAGAAAATGTTGAACTACTTTGCTGACTATACAGCAGAGACGTCCTCTGACAAAACACAAGGCTCGTCTGGAGGTGAATTATGTTCTTTGTGGAGTTTATATAAGTGTATTTTCTCTGTGTTGTATTTGTCTCTCTGGGATCTAAAGGAGAACACACCTGTTCTCCTTAGAGGGGCTGAAAGTCAGACAGGATGAAATGGGGGGGAAAAAAAGCAAGAAGGGCAGAGCCGACATATGGGACAAAGGATGCAACCCAACACAAGACAGAAGAGGTCAGAAACATAACAGGATCAGAATTGTTGTAGGACGATCAGGGCTTAGGGAAAAAATATCTTTGTGACAAGAAAGAGAACAAGTATCTTTCACCATCAACCTTTTTGAGTTACTTTTTGATCTATTCTTCATGGTAAAACCACTTTTACTTTGAAAGTATGTAATGCTTGTTGTAGTCTCGGATCAAGATCAGTCCCAAAAGCAACCAAGAGTTCGCAGGACAGCCTAAGAAACGGATGAAAAAAATGAAGAAAATTATACCTTGAACCATGTTATACTCCTGTCCTATAGGTGGTGGTAATGAGTTTTTGAAATGTCTTGTTATGGTTAATAAAGAAGTTCTTCATCCAAAATAGAATTGTAATGCTAAGATATATAGAACGAAATTCAATCAATCAATCAATCAATCAATGTTTACTTATATCGCCCTAAATCACTAGTGTCTCAAAGGGCTGCACAAACCACCACGACATCCTCGGTAGGCCCACATAAGGGCAAGAAAAACTCACACCCAGTGGGACATCGGTGACAATAATGACCCAGTGGGACGTCGGTGACAATGATGACTATGAGAACCTTGGAGAGGAGGAAAGCAATGGATGTCGAGCGGGTCTAACATGATACTGTAAAAGTTCAATCCACAATGGATCCAACACAGTCGTGAGAGTCCAGTCCAAAGCGGATCCAACACAGCAGCGAGAGTCCCGTTCACAGCGGAGCCAGCAGGAAACCATCCCAAGCGGAGGCGGATCAGCAGCGCAGAGATGTCCCCAGCCGATACACAGGCAAGCAGTACATGGCCACCGGATCGGACCGGACCCCCTCCACAAGGGAAAGTGGGACATAGAAGAAAAAGAAAAGAAACGGCAGATCAACTGGTCTAAAAAGGGAGTCTATTTAAAGGCTAGAGTATACAAATGAGTTTTAAGGTGAGACTTAAATGCTTCTACTGAGGTGGCATCTCGAACTGTTACCGGGAGGGCATATTCCAGAGTACTGGAGCCCGAACGGAAAACGCTCTATAGCCCGCAGACTTTTTTTGGGCTTTGGGAATCACTAACAAGCCGGAGTCCTTTGAACGCAGATTTCTTGCCGGGACATATGGTACAATACAATCGGCAAGATAGGATGGAGCTAGACCGTGTAGTATTTTATACGTAAGTAGTAAAACCTTAAAGTCACATCTTAAGTGCACAGGAAGCCAGTGCAGGTGAGCCAGTACAGGCGTAATGTGATCAAACTTTCTTGTTCTTGTCAAAAGTCTAGCAGCCGCATTTTGTACCAACTGTGATCTTTTAATGCTAGACATGGGGAGACCCGAAAATAATACGTTACAGTAGTCGAGGCGAGACGTAACAAACGCATGGATAATGATCTCAGCGTCTTTAGTGGACAGAATGGAGCGAATTTTAGCGATATTACGGAGATGAAAGAAGGCCGTTTTAGTAACGCTTTTAATGTGTGCCTCAAAGGAGAGAGTTGGGTCGAAGATAATACCCAGATTCTTTACCGTGTCGCCTTGTTTAATTGTTTGGTTGTCAAATGTTAGAGTTGTATTATTAAATAGAGTTCGGTGTCTAGCAGGACCGATAATCAGCAGTTCCGTTTTTTTGGCGTTGAGTTGCAAAAAGTTAGCGGACATCCATTGTTTAATTTCATTAAGACACGCCTCCAGCTGACAACAATCCGGCGTGTTGGTCAGCTTTAGGGGCATGTAGAGTTGGGTGTCATCAGCATAACAGTGAAAGCTAACACCGTATTTGCGTATGATGTCACCTAGCGGCAGCATGTAGATGCTGAAGAGTGCAGGGCCAAGGACCGAACCCTGGGGAACTCCACACGTTACCTTAACGTAGTCCGAGGTCACATTGTTATGGGAGACACACTGCATCCTATCAGTAAGATAAGAGTTAAACCAAGACAGGGCTAAGTCTGACATACCAATTTGTGTTTTGATACGTTCTAATAAAATATTATGATCGACGGTATCGAAAGCAGCGCTAAGATCGAGGAGCAGCAACATAGATGACGCATCAGAATCCATCGTTAGCAATAGATCATTAGTCATTTTTGCGAGGGCTGTCTCCGTGGAGTGATTTGCCCTGAAACCGGATTGAAAGGTTTCACATATATTGTTGGACGCTAAGTGTTCATTTAACTGCTCCGCAACAATTTTTTCAAGGATTTTTGAAATAAAGGGAAGGTGAGACACCGGTCGGTAGTTTACCATGAGGTCAGGATTGAGGTTAGGTCTTTTAGGAAGAGGATGAATAACCGCTTTTTTGAATGCTAGGGGAACAGTGCCCGAGGAGAGTGATAAGTTTATAATATTTAGCACTGATGGACCTAATAATACAAAGAGCTCCTTGATCAGTTTCCCAGGAAGAGGGTCAAGTAAGCATGTTGTCTGTTTTATTCCATTTACACGTTGTAACAATTCCTCTAATGTTATTTCCTCAAAACAAGAGAAACTATTTTGGAGGGCAGTATCCGCCATATATACCATCGTGTCAGTGTTAATAGAACCCCGTTGTAGCTGGGACGCATTGTCTTTAATCTCCTTTCTAATGACTTCAATTTTCTTACTAAAGAATTGCATAAAGTCATCAGCTGAGTGGGTTGAGCTACTGGAAGGGGTCCCTTGTTGGGTTAGCGATGCTACCGTACTAAACAAAAATTTAGGATCGTTTTTATTACGGTGGATGAGATTTGAGTAATAATTAGCTTTAGCTAAAGTAAGCATGCGTTTATAAGTTATTAAACCATCACTCCATGCTTGATGGTGCACCTCAAGTTTAGTCGTGCGCCATTTGCGTTCCAGCTTTCTACATAATAATTTCTGAGCTCTAGTTTCTTCTGTAAACCACGGGGTGTGCTTTTTTGGAGCCTTTTTTAACTTTAGCGGTGCTATGTTATCAATGGTTTCGCGCAGGGCGTCGTTAAAGTTGTTAGTGAGGTTATCAATAGAGCCCACATACTTTGGGAATGGTGCCATTACCGAGGGCAGTAGGTCAGCAAGAGTTGTCGTTGTGGCCGTATTAATGTTGCGGCTGCTATAGCAGTTATTATTATTATTAGTTTGACGAACATGCCTCGAATTTTATAAGGTAATGATCGGACAATACTTTAGTATACGGGAGTATCGTAACTTTGGAGACGGTGATACCCCTGACAAGCACTAGGTCTATCGTATTACCGTTGCGATGCGTGGGTTCATTTATTATTTGTGTGAGACCACAGCTATCAATTACAGTCTGGAGCGCTACGCACGGTGGGTCCGATGGGGTACCAAAACTTCACAAACACAAACAAATATGAATAGAAACAAGTTTTTCCAAGTTAAAACTTTTGGCATCATTATTCCACCCTGCCCGGTGGGGCAACTTCACTCAGAGAACACCCGTATTTTGCACTGTACAACACGTGGTGCTGTTGAGTCAATTTAAGGCCGTCACAGTTACTGTTGTCTGCGCATGGGGTGTTGTCCAGCAAAAACAACAAAGAAGAAAAAGCAGGAAGAGGAGTAAAATTGCAAACAGAAAAGAGGGGAAACAATTTAAATCTCTAAGTTACCCCAAGTGTGTGGGTCATGCAGGGTGGACTATTACCGCCAAAAGGGTGGAATATTACTGCAAAAGGGGTCGAATATTACTGCAAAAATCGTTTTATACTTAGAATAGTTTTTTTTTAATTGGAAAAGAATAGTTTTAAAACTTGGTATTTTTCCATACATAAAAAATTAATTTTTATACTTGCAAATTGTTTTTTTTTGTTGAAAAAAACTATTTCATACTTGGGCTTCACGATGGAAGAGGGATTAGTGCATCTGCCTCACAATACGAAGGTCCTGAGTAGTCGTGGGTTCAATCCCGGGCTCGGGATCTTTCTGTGTGGAGTTTGCATGTTCTCCCCGTTAATGCGTGGCTTCCCTTTGGGTTCCAAAGACATGCACCTGGGGATAGGTTGATTGGCAACACTAAATTGGCCCTAGTGTGTGAATGTGAGTGTGAATGTTGTCTGTCTATCTGTGTTGGCCCTGCGATGAGGTGGCAACTTGTCCAGGGTGTACCCCGCCTTCCGCCCGATTGTAGCTGATATAGGCACCAGCGCCCCCCGCGACCCCAAAGGGAATAAGCGTCAGAAAATAGATGGATGGGATATTTCCTACTTGTGAATCTTTTTTTTTAATATAAGAAAATTGTTAGCTTGAGAATTATTGTTTGTGAGTAAAAACATTTTTGTGGTTTTGTGGAGTTTACAAGCCACACCCACTAAATTTTAGACGGAAAAAAAAAACGTGTTCCACAAACTAGCCGCACTGAGCAAATGAGTTACTTCCACAGAAAGATTTTGCAAATGTTTATTTAATTTAATTTAATTACCTTAATTGTTTCAAAAAAGTGCCTGTAGCGCGGCAGTAAAACGGCTGATCAAACAAAACAGAAGTCACCGTCATGGACCCACTAACTGTTGAACTGTGGAAAGTAGTTCTCCAATCAGCTTAACAGACTCACTAAGTGCCCATTGATGTTTTGGTGAATGTACGAAACTGGAAAAATATAAACAGAATGCGATTGTAAGCCACTCGTAAACGTGTAAGCATATTAGCTAATGCTAACGATGCTAGCTCAATTACATTATGATAGCATGTACAAATATGCATGAAAACATTCCTACAGATATCACACATTGGACTGTTTAGTAAGTATGAATAGTTTTAGCTATATTGTTGTTACGTCTTAGTCGTGTCCTCAGGATGCAGAATGGACGGCAGGTAAGATGTTTCTTTACTAATCAATAAGCAAGGGAAAAAATACAAAACAATGTCTCAATGTCTCAAAATTCCATTACAATAGAAAAGTATTTGGGGGTTTCCATCTTTTTAAATTCCGCTTCAGGCATCGTTTAAGCACTGGCACCATTTTCCTACTGCCAATTTTAGGAATTGGTACATATTCAGTACTTTTATAGGCACAGACTGAATTATGTCGGTACTGCCAGTATACCATCCATCCATTTTATACCGCTTTTCCCTTTCGTGGTGGCGGGGGGTGTTGGAGCTTATCTCAGCTGCATTCGGGCGGAAAGCGGTGTACACCCTGGACAAGTCGCCACCTAATCACAGGGCCAACACAGATAGACAGACAACATTCACACTCACATTCACACACTAGGGCCAATTTAGTGTTGCCAATCAACCTATCCCCAGATGCATGGCTTTGGAAGTGGGAGGAAGCCGGAGTACCCGGAGGGAACCCACGCAGTCACGGGGAAAACATGCAAACTCCACCCAGAAAGATCCCGAGCCCAGAATCGAAACCAGGACCTTCGTATTGTGAGGCACACGCATTATCCCCTCTATCACCGTGCTGCCCTTGTCGGCATACATTCACGTAAAATCAAACATTATATTTCGATACTTCTGTTGCTCAAACACTTAGTGGGGTAAACAAGCACTCAAGCAGCACTAAGTCAGACTGCGTCTAGTTAATATTGCAATTTTCCATGCTAACAGAAAAAGAATGCCTAATAGAAAATCCTCAAAGTACATTGAGGCTTTACTTTTCAAAATGCGCTAGCTCGATACAAATGTGCTTCTAGTTAGGATCAATCATTTTACATGGCAGTTTCAACATTTTCAAAACTGGTAATAAAATCTACAACTAAAATGCATGTTACAATCAAACAGCTGGTGTGGATTAGGTGCATTACTTACTCTGACTTGAAAGGTAACCATCCCTAACCGATTTGGTACCTGTATCAGTTTACATTTAAACAATATCCATCCTAAACGTAATCCTTTATAATGTTCCTTGTATGTCGCTGTCAGGCTTGCCCCTGACAGTTTGTTTGTTTTTTAGTTTTTCCTGTGTGTGTGTAGTATTTCCTGTCTTTAGTTCCTGTCAGCGCTCTTATTTAGTCTATTTCCTGTCTTTCTCTCTGAGTGCTGTGTCCCCTCAGCTGCAGCTGATTGGCACCTGGCCACACCTGGTGTCAATCAGCCCGCTCCTATTTAGACCTGTCTTCCCATCCAGTCAGTGTTGGATTATCGTCAATGTCACTACTGTATTGTCGCTCTTGTCGTGTCGTTTCATGTCGTGTCATTGCAGCGTAGCAGTAAGCTATATTTCGGTATCTGTTTGGAGCTTACTGTCTTTTGTTCGCTGCTTCTCTTTTGTTTTCATTCTACAAGTAACGACTTCTGTTTTCCTGCTCGCTACCCGCTAGATTCCACGCTGGGCCCTTTTGTTTTTGCTAGCTTTAATGCTAAGCTCCTTTTGTTTTCTAGCTCCCATGCTAGCTCTTTTAGTTTTGTTATCCGCCTTGTGCGCGCTTTTTGTTGTACCCCTTTTGTTCTTGTTCTACTATTTTAATTATAACATGTTTACCTGCAAAATGCCTGCCTCCTTCTCTGCATCTTGGGGTTCGTCACCAACTAACTCTGACAGTCGCAGGCCAATAATGTTGCATGACACCAAAGGCCTCTGTGCCAGACTTGGAGCAACCCTGAATCGTAGACAAGCTTGCAAACCGCCATTAAACTTTTACAACACAGGAGAATACTACCTGAGGGTTGGCGGGTCGTGTCATCGACCGAGCATCCGTATTTCATGAGCTGTGAATGAGAATGTATTGATGCACTAGAGGAATTGAAAGAGAAATTAACAAGCAAGGGAAAAGAGGACAGAGGGTTTGGAAAAAAGACAAGAAAATATGTGAAGAAGATGAGGTGTAGTGAGAGGAGGTCCCCTGTGATTCAAAAAAAAAAATCCCAGGCTTCTTGATTAAAACTTAAAACAGCTCTCTGTTCTGTTCTTCTACTTTCTTTTCTTCCAGCCAGCAATAAAATGAGCCCATAGTGACTTATCAACCTTGGAGACACCTGCAGATTTTAAATCCGACATAAACTCTCTAATTAGCTGAGGGGAGGAATTACTATCAGGTCTGAAGCCGGTGCTCCCTGTTGAATTATTCCTGCACCCTGGAGGTTTGCTTTCTATTTTGCTTTATTGGTGCCAAGCAGGGGCAGACTGCGACTAAAATATTTTTATAATAGTTTTCAATGGAGGATTGACGGTACGTGCAAACATATTACAAATTGCAAATGGATATCAAAAACACAAACTATCTATGACTTTGGTTGAAATTAGTGGTAAAAATGTAGTTGACACGTTACTGCCCTACTACTACTACTACCCTTATTTTATTATTAAGATGTTAACGTAACGTAACAGATTAACAGTTATTCAACTATGAAATAGCACACTAGCGCACAGTGTGTTATCATTACACAATAACCATTATTCAGCTATACAATGTGGTGAAAGACCCAATAAACTAAGTTAACATACCCATTACCCAGTTCATACCCAGTTCCCAGTACTCTAGAATGCCCTGCAGGCAACAATTAGAGATGCCACCTATGTAGAAGCATTAGAGTCCCACCTTGAAACACATATATTTAGTCTCGCTTTTAAATACACTCTGTTTTAGACCGGATGGCTTCAAAGCGATTCTGGACCACCATCCGCCGCCTCAGGAAGGGGAAGCAGTGCACTGTCAACACCGTGTATGGTGCGGATGGTGTTCTGCTGACCTCAACTGCGGATGTTGTGGATAGGTGGAAGGAATACTTTGAAGACCTCCTCAATCCCACCAACACGTCTTCCTATGAGGAAGCAGTGCCTGGGGAATCTGTGGTGGACTCTCCTATTTCTGGGGCTGAGGTTGCTGAGGTAGTTAAAAAGCTCCTCGGTGGCAAGGCCCCAGGGGTGGATGAGATCCGCCCGGAGTTCCTTAAGACTCTGGATGCTGTGGGGCTGTCTTGGTTGACAAGACTCTGCAGCATCGCGTGGACATCGGGGGCGGTACCTCTGGATTGGCAGACCGGGGTGGTGGTCCCTCTCTTTAAGAAGGGGGACCGGAGGGTGTGTTCCAACTATCGTGGGATCACACTCCTCAGCCTTCCCGGTAAGGTTTATTCAGGTGTACTGGAGAGGAGGCTACGCCGGATAGTTGAACCTCGGATTCAGGAGGAACAGTGTGGTTTTCGTCCTGGTCGTGGAACTGTGGACCAGCTCCATACTCTCGGCAGGGTTCTTGAGGGTGCATGGGAGTTTGCCCAACCAGTCTACATGTGCTTTGTGGATTTGGAGAAGGCATTCGACTGTGTCCCTCGGGAAGTCCTGTGGGGAGTGCTCAGAGAGTATGGGGTATCGGACTGTCTTATTATGGCAGTCCGATCCCTGTACGATCAGTGTCAGAGCTTGGTCCGCATTGCTGGCAGTAAGTCGGACACGTTTCCAGTGAGGGTTGGACTGCGCCAAGGTTGCCCTTTGTCACCGATTCTGTTCATAACTTTTATGGACAGAATTTCTAGGCGCAGTCAAGGCATTGAGGTATTCCGGTTTGGTGGCCGCGGGATTAGGTCTCTGCTTTTTGCAGACGATGTGGTCCTGTTGGCTTCATCTGGCCGGGATCTTCAGCTCTCACTGGATCGGTTCGCAGCCGAGTGTGAAGCGGCCGGAATGAGAATCAGCACCTCCAAATCCGAGTCCATGGTTCTCTCCCGGAAAAGGGTGGAGTGCCATCTCCGGGTTGGGGAGGAGACCCTGCCCCAAGTGGAGGAGTTCAAGTACCTAGGAGTCTTGTTCACGAGTGGGGGAAGAGTGGATCGTGAGATCGACAGGCGGATTGGTGCGGCGTCTTCAGTAATGCGGACGTTGTACCGATCTGTTGTGGTGAAGAAGGAGCTGAGCCGGAAGGCAAAGCTCTCAATTTACCGGTCGATCTACGTTCCCATCCTCACCTATGGTCATGAGCTTTGGGTCATGACCGAAAGGATAAGATCACGGGTACAAGCGGCCGAAATGAGTTTCCTCCGCCGTGTGGCGGGGCTCTCCCTTAGAGATAGGGTGAGAAGCTCTGTCATCCGGGAGGAACTCAAAGTAAAGCCGCTGCTCCTTCACATCGAGAGGAGCCAGATGAGGTGGTTCGGGCATCTGGTCAGGATGCCACCCGAACGCCTCCCGAGGGAGGTGTTTAGGGCACGTCCAACCGGTAGGAGGCCACGGGGAAGACCCAGGACACGTTGGGAAGACTATGTCTCCCGGCTGGCCTGGGAACGCCTCGGGATCCCCCGGGAAGAGCTAGAAGAAGTGGCTGGGGAGAGGGAAGTCTGGGCTTCCCTGCTTAGGCTGCTGCCCCCGCGACCCGACCTCGGATAAGCGGAAGAAGATGGATGGATGGATGGATGTTTTAGACCAGTTGACCTTTCACTTCTCTTTTCTGCCCCCCCCCCCCCCTCCTGTATGGAGCGGTTACCAGTTGGCCATGGATAATCACTGGAGAGGTACCAGTCTGGACGAAGCGCTAGCTGTTCGTAGTTCTGACCCTTAATGAACCAGTCATCTACCAGTCAACCTCCTACAATCCTCTGTCAGCCTTCCAATGGAATGGACGCTCACATTATCATGAATAATTCAAAAATTCTACCTACTCGGCATCCATTACAGTTGGTCGCCACATTTGTGGCCCCCTTCCCAAGGTTTCTTCTTTTTCCCATGTGTTTTTCCTTGCCCAAATGTGTGTTTCAGATTAGGGGATGTAGTTGTAGTTTGCACAGCCATTTTTGTTATGTTTTAACTAAGGGGGTGATGGCAAACGGACACCAGAGGGCTGTAGTGTTCTATGATTTATTATATATATACATATATATATATATATATATATATATATATATATATATATATATATATATATATATATATATATATATATATATATATATATATATATATATATAATCAAACAAATGAGTATAAACTATAGAATGGTGTGTGTCAAAAATCCAAGAGTGTGCATGGTGTAAGACTATGTGAAGTATTCAATTGGAGCGTTTTACCATAAGTGTTGGAGACCCGGTGCTGTCAGACAAGGGCAAGGCAGGCAGGGTTGTTCAGGGGCGGAAGTGGGGTCGATAGGCAGGATCAAGTCGTCGTAGTCCGTGGGCAAGCGAGGAGTCGAGGGACGAAGGAGGCCGTTAGAGAAAGACGGAGATCCAGGAAAAAGTGATACGCACAGCTCACTTTACAGGTGATGGAGGGTACTGTGGGGACACGGGAGAAGACAAGGGACAAGTCAAGCCACGGATAGGAAACAAGAATTGCGCATCAAGCAGTCGCTTACAGTACATCATGAAATACTAAGTTCCCGCGCCGATCCTTGGGTCCACTGGTCCCTTTATTCAGCTCGCCCTCATCAGTCACAGGTGTGCAGATTGACTGATGGTGTGCAGGCTTGTAGCTACGTAGGCGTGCTGCGCTCAGCGTGAGCGGGGACTTGTCCGAGTGCGTTGTCAGCGTATCCTCCGGGTGGTGCCGCAGAGGAGGGAGATGCAGACTGCGCGTGCGCCGTGCCAATTTTAAACACTTGTAATTATTGGCTTGTGGGAGGCGAAGCGTGGTCACCCACCGCCTGGGGATGGGGCATGCGCAGGAGCCAGATGGCAGGTGAGTGGATACCGAGGCTGGAACGAGTTATCTAATCACCTGTCTCCTTATTAGCAGCATTGGTGACCGCAGGGCGGGGCTGAAAAGCCTGAAGAGGCAGCACTAAGGGCTGACGGAGGAAAATACTTTATGGACAAAAGAAGAAATGTTGTGAAGAGAACAAAATAAAAAGAAAAGACATTGTGAACGAGCAAAAGAAGAAATATCTTGTGAGAACAAATTTAAAGAATTGGCAAACTTGGCGACCTGCCTGTGTGATCCATCGGTCCTGAAAAACTCCACGACACAAGACTGTCACATGGCAATATAAACAAACTTTGATTGATTGATTAATTGATTGATTGATTGATTGATTGATTGATTGATTGATTGATTGATTGATTGATTGATTGATTGATTGATGGATTGAAGATACAGACCAAATTCCAAATTTAATACAGAATCCACTGAAATCTTTGTACTTTGTGTTTTTTCGCGGCTGTAGACAGTAATGTTTACCTCTTGGTTCATATCAGTTTGTAAATACTGTAGAATTACAGTAGGTACCACTGTAATTTTGACTCATCCTTTACTTTTGAGCGTGAGTGAGGGATGTGTGAAGAAGGCACTACCGACCTGATAAGACCTGATAAATCAGAAAGCAAAGGAGATGGTACAGAATTATCTGCTCACAGATGGTCCCTGGTGTTTTTTTAAGCACAGCTTGTCTTGGAAAGTCCCACTCCTTAATGCTTCAGTCCAATGTGAGATTCTCACAGGAATGACAGAAAAATACAGCTGTATCTACTGCAACATGTAATAACATGTTAAATTGCAGACAGGGGTTAGTGCGTCTGCCTCACAAAACGAAGGTCCTGAGTAGTCCTGGGTTAAATCCTCAATCCCGGGCTCGGGATCTTTCTGTGTGGAGTTTGCATGTTCTCCCCGTGAATGTGTGGGTTCCCTCCGGGTACGCCGGCTTCCTCCCACCTCCAAAGACATGCACCTGGTGATAGGTTGATTGGCAACACTAAATTGGCCCCTTGTGTGTGAATGTGAGTGTGAATGTTGTCTGTCTATCTATGTTGGCCCTGCGATGAGCTGGTGACATGTCCAGGGCAGGGGCGTCACTAGACCTAATACTGTACTGGGGCACACCTGGGGCACAAATAATTCATGTGAGCGTGCAAAGCGCGCAAGCAAAAACATTTTTAGCACTTATTTATCATAAAAAATACATAAATAGTGTCTGTTCAGGGAATCATTTTCTGAGAAGTAAACTGTAACGTCTCGTTTTCAGTCTTGCAAAGTGGTCAATCACTCTGGACGGACATGGAAATATTACAGTAACTGTTATACAGTTGACATGTGGTTCCCAACTGGTGGGTCGTGACATAAAAGTGGATTGTGTGTCATTTTCAGTGAGTCGCAGTCAGATGTGTGCATGAAAAAAAAAAAGTTTAGGGAGAAAAAAAACAAATTGTGGCAACAAAACCAGATATCTTTAGCCATTTTTCTAGTGACTATTAGTGAGTATTTTAGCGAAAGGCAAACCGACTAACAAGTTGGAGGAGGACTCAGGACAGACAATGAAATATATTTTTTAAAAATCTAAATGGGGCAACAAAACCCGATATTTTCAGCCATCTTTCTGAAACAAATACAGAAATGTTACTATGTTTTCTGGAAACAAAACCAGATGCTTTAGCTGTATCCATTTTTCTGGTGACAAGATTATTTTAGTCAAAGTCACACCGATGAACAAGACAAGTCTACTGTGCTATTTTTCTGTGAAATAAAGTTGAATGATTTAAAAATTTGGCTCACGACTTGATGATATGGAAAAATGTTTTACTTCCTGAAGATAAACCATTTGAGAAGCACTCAACTCACACATGCTTACTCCAAATCATCATTGATGCAGAACCAGCAGACAATTACCAACATTATGTTTCATGTTCATTGGAAATTCCCCCGACAGCTCGAACAGCAAATTAATATGTTTGTCTTGATACAAGGAATAACGTTAGCTAACTTAGCATCAACTTAAGACAATGATGTTGCCTAGCTAGCTAGGACTTCACTTACATCTCTTATTCCTCGCTTCTTCTCTGCTGCGGGCGAAAACATTTCGTAAATCCATCTAGGAGTTACAGTTTGAGTCAAATCAAAATCAAAACAATATAATTAACAAATTGTTGTTGGCTAACGTTACCTACCTCAGCAGTGATTCGCATCACCCCTCTCTCTCTCTCTCTCTCTCTCTCTCTTTCTCTCTCTCTCTCTCTCTCTCTCACTCTCTCAACTGAAGTCTCGATCCATAAGTGAATAAATTACCATATTAATTAGCCATGTGCTCATTGTTACGTAGAGTGAATACAGTAGCAATCAATTACCATACTAAGTAGCAGAGGTGTGGACTCGAGTCACATGACTTGGACTCGAGTCAGACTCGAGTCATGAATTTGATGACTTTAGACTCGACTTGAGAAAATGTAAAAAGACTTGCAACTCAACTTAGACTTTAACATCAATGACTTGTGACTTGACTTGGACTTGAGCCTTTTGACTTGACATGACTTGCTACTTTCCCCAAAACCCAACGATTAAAAAGTTTTTCAGGAGCGCTCCGTATCTTCCATTGTGTACGCGTGTTTGTCAACATGTGTGCGATGACAGCCTGTGCGCTACCTGTCAGTACAACAGCCAATCAAATTACAGCCAATCAAATTACATTCACGTTGTTTTCGTCAGAGAGCATTCACCCAATCAAATTGTATGAAAACCAACGAAGAAGAGCTTTCAAACAACAGAAGAATAAGTGATGAAAATTATGCCATAAAGTGTTTTGTTCGGGTATTAAAACTACGACTTGGTCAACAAAACAGGAATTGCCGTATGCAAAACATGCGTTTGGAAGATTACAGACGGGGACGCATCAACTTACAACTTCGTTCGACATTTGAAGTCGCACAAAGAAGGGTACGTTATGAATGTAAGCTAACGTTTATTGGCTGAGTAACGTGACTTTTATTTGCTGTGTAGTTAAATCAGTGAGGCTGTAAACTCACTGCTAACGTTATAACCATGATATCTTCTAAGGGGAGGCAGCATGGAGCGCTACTGCCTATTGCCGCAGACGAGACGCGGGGCCGCCATCTTGGAGTGGTGATCCGCTCCACTCAGTGCAATTCATTTGGCAGGTGCGATGAACTGTCAGTGCATTTAATTCATATTAACTCACTGAATACCACTTATATTCATGCGCTTTTTTGTCATACGTGTAGCTATGATAAAGGACACATGTTTTGGCGTGTTCATAATTTGCTTAACAGTAATATAATATTCTTATATGCCAGGAGTAGGGAACCTATGGCTCAAGAGCCCGATGTGGCTCTTTTGATGACTGCATCTGGCTCTCAGATATATCTTAGCTGACATTGCTTAACACGATAAGTAATGAATAATTCCGCTGGTAATCACAGTGTCAAAAATAACGTTCAAAATATAAAACATTCTCATGCATTTTTATCCATCCATCCGGTTTCTACGTTTCTACTGCAGCTGTTCAAGAAGTCGCATTAATGGTAAGAAGTATTTTTTTTATTTTTGGTTATACTCAGAATAACAATGAGTATTGAAAAGAAGAAGAGACTTATTATAGTCTAAAACAAACATTATATGGCTCTCACGGAAATACTTTAAAAAATCTTTGGCTTGTATGGCTCGCTCAGCCAAAAAGGTTCCCGACCCCTGTTATATGCTATAAGTGACCAGATGTCTGAGATCAAAACTGGGAAAATAATCCCAGAGAAGGGGAAAAAAACAGTCAGCTATTTTGAAGTTGAAGAAACAATATGATTAGGTTATACATACTTGCGTATATCCTACATAATTAATGTATGAATACATTAGATATCTATATATCTTACGGACCTATAGACCAGAGGTTCTCAAATGGGGGTACTTGAAGGTATCCCAAGGGGTACATTATATATATTTTTAAATATTCTAAAAATAGCAACAATTCAAAATCCTTTATAAAAATATTTATTGAAAAATACTTCAACAAAATATGAATGTCAATTCATAAACTGTGAAAAGAAATGCAACAATGCAATATTCAGTGTTGACAGCTAGATTTTTTGGTGGACATGTTCCATAAATATTGATGTTAAATATTTCTTTTTTTGTGAAGAAATGTTTAGAATGAAGTTGATGAATCCAGATGGATCTCTATTACAATCCCCAAAGAGGGCACTTTATGTTGATGATTACTTCTATGTGTAGATATTTTTATTTATAATTATATCACTTGTTTATTTTTCAACAAGTTTTTAGTTATATTTACATCTTTTTTTTTCCAAATAGTTCAAGAAAGACCTCTACAATTGTGCAATATTTTGCACTGTTATACAGTCTAATAAACTGATGACATAGTGCTGTATTTTACGTCTTTATCTCTTTTTTCAACCAAAAATGTTTTGCTCTGATTAGGGGGTACTTGAATTAAAAAAATGTTCACAGTGGGTACATCACTGAAAAAAGGTTGAGAACCACTGTTACAGACTTTATCTCTGTTGCTGCAACAGCAGAGAGTTTATTCTGTCTTGACACTTTGTGTTGATACTTTCTATTACATTCTTCCTTTAAATCATCATGTTTACAGTAATTGTTTTATATGTATTTTTCATGTATGTTGCTTTGGATAAAAGTGTCCGCCAAATACTTGAACATATATAAACACCTGAAAGTCTTTATTTCAGCTAAAACCACCAATCTGTTTCACTGGATTCAGAATAAAACCAAATTCTGTCTTACTCAACAAAGTTAGTATTTGAATATTGTTACTTGAAGACTTATCTGTGGTTACAATAAAATGAGAATGCATCATAATCAATGGCGGCTGGTGAATTTTGTTTTAGGTGGGCCTGAAAGTTTGTAAACCAAATACCTGTAGGGGGGTCATCCTCCCCCAGAAGATTTCTTTGTGATTTTCACATACAAATATTGTAGTTCTTTGCTCCTGCTTAACTCTGTGGTAATATTCTTTTCACAAAATACAACCAATATTATGTTAATGTAAATTCTTACTTGTGAAAAGTAATCCTCCAATTCCTATTTTCAACAGTCCGCTCAATTGAGCAGGAAAATGCTGAACACCAGCCCAGCATCTTTGTTTTCTACCTGTCAACTGTCAGTTTAGGCTGCTTGCCGGCTCCTCATCACCACTTCAAGATGGCGGCCAAATTGCTTGCGTCACAGCAGCCAATTCTGCGTCTACTTATAAGATGTCTATGGTTATAACGTCAATGCAAACACGGCAATCTGTTGCGTCCACTGCAGTTCACAACCTTATTCATACTTTTTGTCAAGTGATTTTTTTTTAAGCAGGGTTGCATGAGGTACCTACACACAACGTTACGTTAGTGAATGTATCACACTCGGTAACGTAACGTTAGACGGCGGTCAGCAGCACCGTGTATTTTAGCGACCTACAAAAAGACAAATATAGTCAAATAAAGGTCAGTTAAAATGTATACTATATTAAGAATATGTGTACATATTCCATAGAGCCCTGACATCTAACAAGTACAGCACTGTTCATTGTTATGTTCATGTATTTGTTGTTTTTCATGTGTACGTACACACAAACAGTATGAGATGAGATCAATGAGATAAGAGATGAGATCAATGAGATAAGGTAACAACATGATATAAACTGCTGATGAACTAGTTACAATGCAATATTCCATGGAAATACAATGTTAACACTTTTGTGCAAATAAGTACAGTTGCACTTGTTTTTTCAAATGTGTTTATAATGTAAAGGAATGAGTTAAATGTTTAGAATAACTGTTTAATAGTGCTATTATGAAGTGCAATGTCAGCACTGTTTTTTTTTATAATAAATACGTTCAGCGTTTTAAAAGCATACACAATCTGTGTACATATATTAGTCTGTGGTTAAAAAGACTTGAAATGACTCGAAACCCAGAATGCAGGACTTGGGACTTGACTTGAGACTTTCCAGTATTGACTTTGGACTTGACTCGGACTTGCCTGTCTTGACTCGGGACTTGACTCGAGACTTGAGGGCAAAGACTTGAGACTTACTTGTGACTTGCAAAACAATGACTTGGTCCCACCTCTGCTAAGAAGTATGTGCGCTGTTGTCTATGTTATGTAGACTTAAAACTTTGAAGCGTTTTTTTTTATTGGTGGAATTTTTACTGGGGCACTGCAGATCAACACTGGGGCACATGCCCCAGTAAAATCTGTATGGCAACGCCCCTGGTCCAGGGTGTACCCCGCCTTCCGCCCTATTGTAGCTGAGATAGGCACCAGCGCCCCCCGCACCCCCAAAGGGAATAAGGGGTAGAGAATGGATGGATGGATGGATAACTGGAGATATAAATCACACCTGAATATACGTTGCAGGACCAGCGTAACTATGAAAAAAGTGAAAATATGGTACTTACTCTGCTCACCATATCGGTGTGGCTTTTTGGGTGTGTTGCATACTTGGCCAGACGTTCTGGACATACAATTTGGTTCGGCACCTTAATATAACATGAAGCAAAGTGAGTCGTGGCAGAAGAGGATGTGAGAGTCAGAGAGACAGAGCTTCCGGCTCCACCTACAAGGGCTTTAACTCCTCGCCCGTTCAATCGCAATCTGCAGAAAATAGGAGAAATAATCACAAAATGAAACAAAGGCTGGGTTGTACGCACAGTGCACGAAACACCACCAACCCCAAATGCTAAACTTTGGGGAAAAGAGAGCAACCATACACCAGGAATGGATGTGCACTCGCTTATGTTACATTAAGGTTCAGAATAAACTGTTCATTGACCAAGAAAGTCTAAATCGTCTATCTTTTATGTCAGTGGTTCTCAACATTTTTTCAGTGATGTACCCCCTGTGAACATTTTTTTTTAATTCAAGTACCCCCTAAATCAGAGCAAAGCATTTTTGGTTGAAAAAAAAAGATAAAGAAGTAAAATACAGCACTATGTCATCAGTTTCTGATTTATTAAATTGTATAACAGTGCAAAATATTGCTCATTTGTAGTGGTCTTTCTTGAACTATTTGGAGAAAAAATGTATAAAAACAACTAAAAACTTGTTGAAGAATAAACAAGTGATTAAAATTTAAATAAAGATTTCTACACATAGAAGTAATCATCAACTTAAAGTGCCCTCTTTTGGGATTGTAATAGAGATCCATCTGGATTCATGAACTTATTCTAAACATTTCTTCACAAAAAAAGAAATCCTTAACATCAATATTTATGGAGCACTGAATATTACATTGTTGCATTTCTTTTCACAGTTTCTGAATTTACATTCATATTTTGTTGAAGTATCATTCAATAAATACATTCATGAAGGATTTTTGAATTGTTGCTATTTTTAGAATTAAAAAAAAAATCTTACGTACCCCTTGGCATACCTTCAAGTACCACCAGGGGTACGCGTAACCCCATTTGAGAACCACTGTTTTATGTTACGCAATGCTTCACCCTATAGAAAACAACTTCAAGGACTGTAAAATTATTTTGGGGGCTCGCCCGAGATGCAAACAAAGGACCTCTTGCAACCTTAGACTAAAAATCATGCCCCTTTGGCCCGGAGCTCATTAAAATATGTTTGCACCCCATTATATTTGTTTGGCACACAAACATCATGGACTCATAAAATTAATCTGAGATTATATGCACCACACGTCGCTCTGTTCCATACACAAAGCCCAACGTCTTATTTCACACAAGCAGCCTGTGAAATCCTGAGCTCACGTTCCAATATTTCATCATACTTCAGCATAGAACAGCACATCCATTTCAAGATCCTGCTCTTCACCTATAAATCCTGAAATACCTCCCACCACACTGACCTTCTGCAACACTACCACACTTCCCACTGATCCTCGGGCTGCAGCCTTCTTACTCCCATCACTAAATCTTTGCACCATACCGTGGGGGATAGGGCCTTTGCCATGGCCACCCCCACCCGCTGGAACTATTTTCTCCCACACATGCCTCTGGCTCAATAGAATCATTCAAAAGACAGTTAAAAAGTCACCGTCTCAAACAAGCTTTTGATCTTCTTGAACCTCTAACTTTTTGACTTTGTATTTTTTTCTTTTAAAGCATCTTTGAGTCTTGATAAAAGTGCGATATAAAATTGATGAATACTTTTTGCAATAGGACCTTAACTTACAAGCTTCATTGTTTCTGTGACAGTGCTCTTAACTCGCAAAACTTGTATCACAATTTGAAATCGCCCAATGAAATTAATTGAAATAAATTTGATTGGTATATGGACTCAAAAACAGCACAAGTTTAACATTTAACATGCTTTAGAAAACTAAAACTTACATATAAGACACATTTTATAAGACAATACAATAGAACATACTAACAACTACAATAGTTTTATGAAATAATGTAATGTATGGTGTTTATTTTGAAAAATGGACTTCTATATTATCTCTTTCTAGCTGTTTGCCCGTCAAACACAACATCAGCAGCTTCTCCATATTTCCATGCATGGATTATATATTAGTTCAACGTTATTGGCTGACGTGAACTCCTCCTGCTTCAGAATGGTGCAGACAAGCAGTGATATGCTCGTACTACTTGTATTTTGCCAATTTAACAACACACTATCATGTTTTTAATGATTAATTTCTTAAATTCAATTAATATCATTCACTTCTTCTTCACAGCATGGTCCTTCACACACTTACTTTCTTCCTCTCCATGCTTGGAAAAAAGTTATGTTGATCTCCAGCTATAAGTTAATGCTTACGAGTAAGACCAGATGTTTTGATTGGATTTTACGAGGTCCACTGTGAGATTCGCAATGTCAGCTAATGGCAGCGATGCTTGGAACTCAAATGTTCGCTTGCAACTTAAAGCAGAGCAGCAAAACAGCTCTTATTTCGAACCAATTTTAAATTGAGGTACCATGGTGTTATTATTATAAGTGGTTTCCTTACATTGTCATCAGTTTGATTCTATCCAGTCCAGCAATAAATTACCATCTTTTAATCTATAATTATTTGATTATAGTAAAAATGCAGCCATTTTGCATGAAAACAAATATTTTGACCTTCAAACAATGGTACTATTATCTTTAACTTCAGAAGTACACACATTTCAGAGATGTCTTTGGATGAGGTGTGTAGTTTGTGGCCCCACCCATTTATCCGTTTTCACCTCTCAATGACACAAAAACATTGTTGTGATGACACTCAAGACGATAAGCCCCAGACACGTTACTACCATAATATAAATGAAAAATAGGCAAGGAAGCTGTTGTTACACACCTTGTTTGCAAATGATGGTGTCTACAAGTGTGTGTTCAGCACCCTGCAAATGAGGATTGTTTTTTAAAATCATTGTCATCTGTCGGTGAACCCACTCCTCTGTTAATTGGTAGCAAACAAAAAAAAAGTGCTTTTACAATAGTGGCAATGCACAGATAAAGACTATATTTTATAGCTGGTAGAAATGCAGCAGTTTTTTTTGTTTTTTTAAAAATAATAAATCAAGGCAGCGGACCACTGGGAAACATTCTTCCAATGGCTATTATTTGATAAGTTATGTTTGGTTTAGTAAATAATAAGTTTGCACATACAATGCCTGCCAAGTGAAGAATAAAGCTTTAAGGTTACATGAAAATGGAGCTGTCTTGAAAAGTGAATTGAAATATACATTTACCATAAGTTATTAAAAAAAATATTATATCTAAAAATAATCATTCTCTAATTTTTTTAAAGGTTCAAAATGTTTATATTTGTTTTTATTTGTACTTTGTGAACACTTGTAGTTTGAAGTCTCTTTTTTTAAATATTTTGTCTTGTCCAGCCACTGAGGCAAATCATATAGTTGATGTCGATGCCCATATCTGCTGTTCAGATTTACTTTTCAAAAGACAAGTGTGGGAAACTTCTCTTGTTGCCTCAAATGGATTTATATCAATATTTGATGCGCCCCGGACAGAGCAGGAGGGAATAGAACAAAGAAAAAAAAGGAATACAGAGGGGGAAATTGCGGAGACAAGAAGGGGATGAGACAGAGTGACGACAACAACAACAACAACAGAACAGCATCAGCGAATACGATATGTACATTCATCCATCCATTTTCTACCGCTTATTCCCTTCGGGGTTGCTGGGGGTGCTGGAGCCTATATCAGCTGCACCCCGCTTTCCGCCCGAATGCAGCTGAGATAGGCTCCAGCACCCCCCGCGACCCTCAAAAAGAGACAAGCAGTAGAAAATGGATGGATGGATGAAAAGAAGCAGTGTGAATTAAGTAAATATTAATAACACAGAAATTACAATTAACATAATTGCGTTACAAATGGAGCAATAAATACACCAAGAGAAATAGCTCTATTGATAATGAATAACAATTATCTCAAATATCAACAATAAAATTGTTTCAAATGCAACAATACATTTATGCAATGAAAACTTAAATTAAAAATGAAAACAGATTAATAGAGGGGAAGAAAGAGAAACTAACTGTTTCAATCTTGTAGCTTGTTATAATAAAAATAGGTTATGCCTCATTAATTGATAAACATACACTGTTGTGTGATAACCAATAAGATTTTAGGAAAAAAAAAACCTTCCATAGGAATACCTTTAACTGACACCATATTTAATCAAAGATGCACTCGACAAAAAACTACATGCTTTTGGCATTTTATTGACCTAAAAAAAGCCTTTACCACATTAAACCACAGTATTCTAATTGACGAACTGCAGACATATGGAGTTAGAGAGACCTCTTTAAAATGGATAAACGTTGTCTCTCGAACAGAAAGCAATTTGTACAGATGGGAAATAACATACAAACGTATCAACAGACAAAGTTATCTATCAATCAATCAATCAATGTTTACTTATATAGCCCTAAATCACAAGTGTCTCAAACCACTACAACATCCTCGGTAGGCCCACATAAGGGCAAGGAAAACTCACACCCAGTGGGACGTCGGTGACAATGATGACTATGAGAACCTTGGAGAGGAGGAAAGCAATGGATGTCGAGCGGGTCTAACATGATACTATGAAAGTTCAATCCATAATGGATCCAACACAGTCGCAAGAGTCCAGTCCAAAGCGGATCCAACACAGCAGCGAGAGTCCCGTTCACAGCGGAGCCAGCAGGAAAACACCCCAAGCGGAGGCGGATCAGCAGCGCAGAGATGTCCCCAGCCGATACACAGGCGAGCAGTACATGGCCACCGGATCGGACCAGACCCCCTCCACAAGGGAGAGTGGGACATAGAAGAAAAAGAAAAGAAACGACGGATCAACTGGTCTAAAAAGGGAGTCTATTTAAAGGCTAGACTATACAAATGAGTTTTAAGGTGAGACTTAAATGCTTCTACTGAGGTGGCATCTCGAACTGTTACCGGGAGGGCTTTCCAGAGTACTGGGGCCCGAAATAAAAACGCTCAATAGCCCGCAGACTTTTTTGGGCTTTGGGAATCACTAATAAGCCGGAGTCCTTTGAACGCAGATTTCTTGCCGGGACATATGGTACAATACAATCGGCAAGATAGGATGGAGCTAGA
Organism: Nerophis ophidion; assembly: GCF_033978795.1. Classification (NCBI taxonomy): domain Eukaryota; kingdom Metazoa; phylum Chordata; class Actinopteri; order Syngnathiformes; family Syngnathidae; genus Nerophis; species Nerophis ophidion. The sequence continues at coordinate 25,092,551 of NC_084612.1, read as the reverse complement.
CCGTGTAGTATTTTATACGTAAGTAGTAAAACCTTAAAGTCACATCTTAAGTGCACAGGAAGCCAGTGCAGGTGAGCCAGTACAGGCGTAATGTGATCAAACTTTCTTGTTCTTGTCAAAAGTCTAGCAGCCGAATTTTGTACCAACTGTAATCTTTTAATGCTAGACATGGGGAGACCCGAAAATAATACGTTACAGTAATCGAGACGAGACGTAACAAACGCATGGATAATGATTTTAGCGTCTTTAGTGGACAAAATGGAGCGAATTTTAGCGATATTACAAAGATTAAAGAAGGCCGTTTTAGTAACGCTTTTAATGTGTGACTCAAAGGAGAGAGTTGGGTCAAAGATAACACCCAGATTCTTTACCATGTCGCCTTGTCTAATTGTTTGGTTGTCAAATGTTGTATCATTAAATAGAGGTCGGTGTCTAGCAAGACCGATAATCAGCATTTCAGTTTTTTTGGCGTTGAGTTGCAAAAAGTTAGCGGACATCCATTGTTTAATTTCATTAAGACACGCCTCCAGCTGACTACAATCCGGCGTGTTGGTCAGCTTTAGGGGCATGTAGAGTTGGGTGTCATCAGCATAACAGTGAAAGCTAACACCGTATTTGCGTATGATGTCACCTAGCGGCAGCATGTAGATGCTGAAGAGTGCAGGGCCAAGGACCGAACCCTGGGGAACTCCACACGTTACCTTAACGTAGTCCGAGGTCACATTGTTATGGGAGACACACTGCATCCTATCAGTAAGATAAGAGTTAAACCAAGACAGGGCTAAGTCTGACATACCAATTTGTGTTTTGATACGTTCTAATAAAATATTATGATCGACGGTATCGAAAGCAGCGCTAAGATCGAGGAGCAGCAACATAGATGACGCATCAGAATCCATCGTTAGCAATAGATCATTAGTCATTTTTGCGAGGGCTGTCTCCGTGGAGTGATTTGCCCTGAAACCGGATTGAAAGGTTTCACATAGATTGTTAGACGCTAAGTGTTCATTTAACTGCTCCGCAACAATTTTTTCAAGGATTTTTGAAATAAAGGGAAGGTGAGACACCGGTCGGTAGTTTACCATGAGGTCAGGATTGAGGTTAGGTCTTTTAGGAAGAGGATGAATAACCGCTTTTTTGAATGCTAGGGGAACAGTGCCCGAGGAGAGTGATAAGTTTATAATATTTAGCACTGATGGACCTAATAATACAAAGAGCTCCTTGATGAGTTTCCCAGGAAGAGGGTCAAGTAAACATGTTGTTTGTTTTATTCCATTTACACGTTGTAACAATTCCTCTAATGTTATTTCCTCAAAACAAGAGAAACTATTTTGGAGGGCAGTATCCGCCGTATATACAATCGTGTCAGTGTTAGTAGAACCCAGTTGTAGCTGGGACGCATTGTCTTTAATCTCCTTTCTAATGACTTCAATTTTCTTACTAAAGAATTGCATAAAGTCATCAGCTGAGTGGGTAGAGCTACTAGAAGGAGTCCCTTGTTGGGTTAGCGATGCTACCGTACTAAACAAAAATTTAGGATCGTTTTTATTATGGTGGATGAGATTTGAGTAATATTTAGCTTTAGCTAAGGTAAGCATGCATTTATAAGTTATTAAACCATCACTCCATGCTTGATGGTGCACCTCAAGTTTAGTCGTGCGCCATTTGCGTTCCAGCTTTCTACATAATAATTTCTGAGCTCTAGTTTCTTCTGTAAACCACGGGGTACGCTTTTTTGGAGCCTTTTTTAACTTTAGCGGTGCTATGTTCTCAATGGTTTCGCGCAGGGCGTCGTTAAAGTTGTTAGTGAGGTTATCAATAGAGCCCACATACTTTGGGAATGGTGCCATTACCGAGGGCAGTAGGTCAGCAAGAGTTGTCGTTGTGGCAGCATTAATGTTGCGGCTGCTATAGCAGTTATTATTATTATTAGTTTTACGAACATGCGTCTCTTGTGGGATCCCTCAGGGGTCAGTCTTGGGACCAAAACTTTTCACAAAATTAGTGTTGTTCGCTGACGACACCAACATCCTCTGTTCTGGAAAATATTTAATTCAATTAGTGAACACAGTTAACAGTGAATTATCAAAAAATAATTTGAGTTTTTTGATACACAAATTATCACTAAATCTCTCAAAAACAAACTATATCCTCTTTGGGAGAAGGGGACTCCTCCACATAGAAGTTAGCGGGACGTCCATAAATACAGTAAATGAACACAAGCTCTTGGGGGTAAAGATAGACACTCTACTGACTTGGAAACCACATGTAAAAGTAGTACAGTCTAAATTAGCTAAGGGTGTCTCCATTTTGTGGTAAATGTAAAAATTACTAAATCAAAATTCACTTAGAACGATTTACTTAGCTCTTTTATTGCCGCATTTACAGTATTGCGCTGAAGTTTGGGGGCACACATACAGAGACACTGTTGAACCGCTATTTTAAGCTCCAGAAAAAGGCAATTAGAATCATACATTATGCCCCATACAGAGCTCATACTAATGATCTGTTCATAATGAGTAATTTTCTTAAACTACAGGATATTATCCAAAACAGCAGCCTTAAAGTTATGTTTGTAGTCTCACAAAGGGCTTTCTACCTGCAAATATACAGTCTGTTTCATACTTGCCAACCATCCCGGATTTTCTGGGAGACTCCCGAAATTCAAAGCCTCTCCCGAAAACCTCCCGGAATAAATTTTCTCCCGAAAATCTCCCGAAATTCAGCCGGAGCTGGAGGCCACGCCCCCTCCAGCTCCGTGCGGACCTGAGTGGGGACAGCCCGTTTTCACGTCCGCTTTTTTTCACAATATAAACAGCTTGCCTGCCCAATCACGTAACAACATCTACCGATTTTAATTAAAAAAACTGCACACACAAGGAGACGAAGCAGAAGAACGAGGAAGTTACAGCCATGGCGACGCCGTCGACAAGAAAAATGAAGAAATACGCTTGCAAGTTCCAAAACCATTGGAAACAAGAATTTCAGTTTATTTCAGAGTTCAAAGGGGAAGGGGTATGTTGCCTGTAAATTTTGTAGAACAGACTTCTCCATTGAACATGGTGGGCGATCGGATATACTCAGTCATGAACGGTCAGTGAAGCACAAAGCGTCCGCAGCGCAGCATTGTTCACAACCCAGTATTACGGGCCACCTCGCAAAATGGAGATCCGATGGTGTAACGTATGCTGAGACAAAGACGGCTATGCTGGTAGCTGGAAGCAACATCCCGTTCTCCTTTGCGGATGTCTACAACAAATCCGTGAAGGATATGATCCTGGATTCAGAGATCGCTCACCAGTACGCAAATGGCAGAACAAAGGTTACTCAAATAGTGAAAGGTAAGTGTTGTTGTTGTTTTTTAGTAACCAGCAAGCACAGTACAGTTAGTAAAACAACTGTGTTTTTATTACTGTGTATTTGATAGGTGCCGTCGGAAATTCAACTATTTATTTTATTTATATATATATAATAAAATAAATATATATAGCTCGAAATCACTAAAAGTCAAGTATTTCAGACATATATATGAAATATACAGTATGTGAAATACTCGAGTTGGTGAATTGTAGCTTTAAATATACTCTTCCCCTCTTAACCACGCCCCCATGCCCCAACCACGCCCCAAACCACGCCTCCGCCCCACCCTCGACCACGCCCCCCGACGGGCTGGTAGGATTGAGGAGGTCTTCGAAGTATGCCCGATCCACAACATCCGCAGTCGAGGTCAGCAGAACACCATCCCCACCATACACGGTGTTGACACTGCACTGCTTCCCTTTCCAGAAACGGCGGATGGTGGTCCAGAATCGCTTTGAAGCTGTCTGGAAGTCGTTTTCCATGGCTTCCCCAAACTCTTCCCATGTCTGAGTTTTTGCCTCCGCGACCGCTGAAGCCGCACACCGTTTGGCCTGTCGGTACCTGTCTGCTGCCTCCGGAGTCCTATGAGCCAAAAGAGCCCGATAGGACTCTTTCTTCAGCTTGACGGCATCCCTCACCGCTGGTGGATCAGCGGGTTCTAGGATTACCGCCACGATTGCGGCCACAGCTCCAATCGGCCGCCTCGACAATAGAGGTACGGAACATCGTCCACTCGGACTCAATGTCCAGCGCCTCCCTCGTGACTCTTGGAAAATGGATTATAATAGGACTTAAACTGGGCCATCACGTGAACATAAATGACGACATGGAAAAATTGGTTCATGAATCTGCAGAAAATAACACAAGAAGAAACATGAATTGGACATCATGTGAACTAAGAAACCAACAACAACAAAAATCAATGAATCCAACAAAATATATCCATATTGGTGGATGTATACTGACTTGTCACTATCATCCTTTATCATATGTTATACTTGTTCTGCAATTGTCATGTATCCATCAAATCTGCTGTACTTTTCAGAGGGGGTATAGTATGATTCATTAGTATCGCGGTACTATATTATTTCCTGTCTACCGTACAACCCTACAAAATACTTATTGAGCTTTCTACTACTTTGTTCATATTGTGCATCCATCCATTCATATTTTTTTACATTTCCATCTGATAAGTATTTAGGATAATCTTTCTTGGCAGACCTTTTTTATTCATACTATTTAGGATGTTGCACTCATATTGTTTTTGTCTAATAATTGATTTGTAGAATGCCAGTTAGCTTGTTCTTATAAGTTTTGTACTTGTATTCTACCTCTGTCAATCTTTTATTATAAATGGTCTATATAATGTATTATTCTTGTTGCATTTTTCAGACCTTTTGTCATCCAGGGTTGATTGTTTTTTACTAAGTTGTTTCAATGGACAATGTTTGTCATAAAGCATTGTGAAAATATAAAAAAAATAAAATTTGCATAATCTACATCATTTACTCTGTATACATTGTCCCAACTTTGATCTATTGGATCATTCTTGAAAACAATCATACTTGCCTTTAGGCATATTCTTTGAAATGTATTTTTGTCCTCAAAGTTTCTCTTGTTGTAGTTTTTGTCAGATTATGACAACTGGCATATGATCACTGATATCGAATATTAGCAGACCATTTGTGGTGTTATTATCAAAATAATTTATAAAATGTATTATCAATAAGAGTGGTGCTGTGTCCTGTCCTGTGTCTACTTGGCCTTATGATTTTAGGATATAAACTCAGACTATACACTGTGTCAATAAAGTCATCTATGGACTTGAGTTTGTTAGGGTTCAAGATGCCAATGTTAAAGCCTCCATATAGGAAAGTTATTTTTTGACTGATTTTAGTAAAAGTTGCCTTAATCCAGTTCTCAAACATATCAATAATTGACTTAGGTGAACTATATATGCAGCTGATTAATATGTTTGTGTTTTATTTCATGACGTATTAATGGTTATACATTCTAAGATATTATCAATAGCTAGTGGCATACTGTTTTACCACTTTGTAGTTTAGGTTCTTCATCACGAACACAGCTACACCCCCTGCGTTCTTGTTGGTTCTGTTGATATAATTTAATTCATATCCTTCCAAGTCAAAATCCATTCCTTTTTTAGCATCTATCCATGTTTCTGAGATAGTCATAACTTTAAAGGGCTTGTTGAATTGTTCCAACAAATGCTTCAAGTTGTTGTAGTTAGCATACAAACTTTTGCTGTATAAATTAATAATCAATAGTTTGTCGTCAATTGTAATGTTTCCGTTATATAGTTCCTCTGTATAATAAAAACAATTATTCCTGTTATGAAAGAAAACATTTGTATCTGGATCTATATCCTATATTCTAATTACGCACTATTATGAGTTATACTACATAAGATTTTCAGTTACATATATTTCTGATCAGCAAATTTTTGCATTGCCATATGAATGTCTATAAGTGTAGATGAATGTGCACCTGAGTACAGATATTCTGGTTCGCTAACCCCATGGTGCGTTGTAATTTTGTAGTTGAATGTCGATGCTTGTTTTCTGTCAGACTCCATTATCGTTGTAGTTGTTGTTATGGCTGCTCTGAGAGTTTCAATATTCATCCGAATCCTTCATGTCTATGACAACTAGGACTATTTCTTCTATACCCCCTTTCAGTTTGATGTAGATTTTGCCAGTTAGCGCACCAAGTTCGCTGAATTCCCCCCGTTTCCCCAAGTTGCGTGCTTTCTTGGTGATTTCAGCATTGCATTTGAGGTGCTCTTTAATGTATACATTTGTAGCCCTCAGCTTTTTTCCCTGTTTCAGCAGTGCCATTTTGGATTTCCTGTTGGCAAGCTTCACGATCATGACTGTTATGATGTTGTTGCCTCTTTTATGCAGTGAAATGCACAGTAGACAGTAGAGGACATCCATCCATTTTCTACCGCTTATTCCCTTTGGGGTCACGGGGGGCGCTGGTGCTTACCTCAGCTACAATCGGGCGGAAGGCGGGGTAGACCCTGGACAAGTCGCCACCTCATCGCAGGGACAACACAGATAGACAGACAACATTTATACTCACATTCACACTCTATGGCCAATTTAGTGTTGCCAATCAACCTATCCCCAGGTGCATGTCTTTGGAAGTGGGAGGAAGAAAGAGTACCTGGAGGGAACCCACGCAGTCACGGGGAGAACCTGCAAACTCCACACATAAAGATCCCGAGCCCGGGATTGAACCCAGGACTATTCAGGACCTTTGTGTTGTGAGGCAGACGCACTGACACCTTCCCGCGCCGTGCTGCCCAGTAGTGGACATGAGAACACATTTAAAAAATACCCCAGAAAAGACTGATTAAAAAAGTTAATCCAAGACGCAGAGCTGGGAATTGGGGAAGTATAGAACAAAGTGTCTAAAATAACTTTGGGAGAGAAGTAAACGATACAAGAGCTGTCCCGCCTGGAGCTAAAAACCCAAGACTCTCAAAACGATCCTCAGGAGGGACAAAGTGTGAACCGGCATTACTTGTGGCAAGATTTGTAGGTGGGGAAGGGATGGGGAAAGATGGTGAAGTAGGACAATATGAAACTGAGGAGAGAAAGCAGGTTTGGAGAATTACTGGAGGAAAGAGGGAATGGATGCATGGTGCAGTGTGTGTGTGTGTGTGTGTGTGTGTGTGTGTGTGTGTGTGTGTGTGCGTGTGTGCGTGTGTGCGTGTGTGCGTGCGTGTGTGTGTGTGTGTGTGTGCGTGCAGTAATGATGGTGGTAAATGCTTGATGGGAAGATGTAGTTAATGTTGTCAGGATAAGGAGGCAAAGAGTGGCACCAAGGAGCTTTTTACATGAAGATGTGGAGCACGAGCATGGAGGATGTGCTCGATGAAGGAGAAGAGTATACTGGGGGAAATGAAGGGAAAGGCAGCGTCGGGGTGTTGCGAGGGGTGTATTGTTTGAGGTGAAGAGCCGAGGGTATGAGCACACACGAGTGCTATTGACTGAAGGCTTTCCTTGTTAATTGCATATTCCCTGTGATTGCACTGTGAATGGCTGAGCTGAATGAAAATAACTTTCTCTCAGGGAAGCTAAAGGAAGCTGATGTGCAGGAGTAAACCTTTAAGGAGAATTTGAGGAAAACATACGGTGACTTTTAAGGGGGATTAACAGTGAAAAATCAAAAACAACATTAACTAAAAAGTGCTCCGATAGCGCAGACGTCTTTCAGGCCCTATCTCCTAATAGTAAAAAAATGTTTTTCTTTGACTGCAGACAGTGATCACCTCCAAAACTTAATTGCTGTACTGGCTCCTTATCCCATTTCTGAAATTGTTTGAAAGGTTAATCAAAATCAAAACCCATAACTTTTGGAGCTGTGTTGCTTACTAATGTGGTAAATTATACCTTGTATTATTTTCCTATATGATTGTGAACTAGCATGTATTTCTATTTGGTCACGGAATCCTTTAGAGGATTATTCTACTAAGGAAATATGCCCTTAGATAGCATCAGGTGCAAATGTCCATCACAAGCTCTCCAGAGAGTGGTGGCTCTTGCCCCAAAGACATTGGAGAACTTTATGGATAGCAGCAGTTGGAGTTTAGGAGGAAGTGTAAACACAATAACGACATATTGCAGGAGCCCTCCCGGTAAGAGTAAAGATCAGGGGGTGGAGGTCACCCGACTTCATTGAGCAAAGTGACAATGCCCAGGTGTTGTCTGCATTTGTACAAACAAACTGGGTGTTATCCAAACTGGCCGGTCCTAAGGCTTGAACAACAAAGAGTAAGTGTCTTTGTGTAAAAGGTATTTAAGGACAGTGGTCTGAGAAGACATCAGGACAGTAATCAGGCCCATACTGTTTCTCCTGGAAGCTGCAGTTCCAGTCTGACGCTCGCTGAAACAAATAATGCTTTTTGTTTGACGATTCCTCGTTGGCCTCTTCTTGGCTCATCACCCAACACACGACCAACAAATACACAACATTAACTTGTGGACAAACTAAACCTGGGCAATACATAACCTCCTCGCAGAGGTAACTAATGGAAGGATAAATTAAATTGTCATGTCTGTGTGTATTTGTTTTGTTTGTTTGTCATTTCCAAACAGGCTGTATGAAGACAAAGCTGGGTGAGTTTGTTCTATAGCGGAATGAAATAAACTAAGTGAACCCTCTTGACAGTCATCCACCCACGTTGTCTCTGTGGGTAGAGGCGCGGCGCTAGCATAGACACAGAAAGTCCAGTCTCATAATGTAAGGTAACATAGTAGAAATAATCCGCATCACCCCCAAAATGTAGTTACGTGTTCCTCATCCAATTTCAAACACATGATGAAAGTTTAATGAAAATCCCCCCAATAACTTTCGAGTTCTGCTGCTTACCAATCAACTGACAAACTCTGGCAAATACATAATCTCCTTCCAGGGGTCATGATTTTATTCTTATATACTTTAAACGGGAAAAAAAAAAGTTAATTGGTTTAGGTTACTTTCAACCGACACTTTCGGAATTCTGTTGGTAGGCCATTTCATAAAATAATTTACCATCATTATCATTAATAATGGTATCCTTGAGTCCCATCTCGTTTAAAATAAAGCCATCACGGCGCGCCCTCAAAATCGGAGAACGTTGACCCTGGGTGATGTCCGGGAGAGTCACCGAAATCCGGAAATCCCCCCGTAACAGTCTGGGGGGTCGGCGATTATGCAGCAGAGCCGCATCAGAGTTGCCAAAGAGCCGCATGCGGCTCCATAGCCACGGGTTGCCGACCACTGCTCTAGATCATCCCATAAACAGGCTGTTAATTCCCTGCAAAAATCTTTTGTCGCTGTGCAGAATTCACTCATTTACTTAAAACTGGTTCTCAATGCTGACAAGACAAAACTTAATGCTGTTTTCCAAACATAGGAAGGTGCCTCAAACTCCCCCGGTAGTGTCCACTCTTGAAGGGAATGTCATAGAAGAGGTGCATGAATATAAATACCTTGATCTTTTAATTGACGAATCTCTCATTTTTAAACTTTTTATTGATCAACTGGTGAAGAAACTAAAACTTGAGTTGGTTGTTTTTCTTCCGTAATAAGAGATGTTTTTCTTTTGGTGTAAAAAAAGCATCTTGTATCTACAACATTTTTATCTGTGCTAGATTATGGTGTTTTTTTTTATACGAATGCTACTCATTCCTGTCTTCAGATAGTGGACTGTGTTTACCATGCTTATTTGAGGTTCATCACAAACTGTAGAGCCATGACACACCACTGTGACTTGTATGCTCAGGTGGGATGGCCTTCTTTGTCCATTAAGAGACATTGTTGTTGGTGCATTTCTATTTACAAGGCTCTTCTGGGACTATTGCGCGAATACATTTGTTCATTGATTCCACAGAAGAGTATGAACTCTTATGCACTGAGATCCAACGATCAGTGGTTGCTCTCTGTCTCTTTTGCTCGCACTGAGCTACGGAAAAAAGTTTTTCTCTATGCAGCTCCTTGTGATTGGAACATGATACAAAGAGACACAGAAGATGACTGAATTTTTATCCTTGAATGCTTTTAAATCCAAACTGAGAGAATTTGAAGGAGCCTCAGTTATCTGTAGCTGTTTTACTGGATGTCCATCCTGTCTTTTTAATGTGTAATTGTGGAGGGGGACGTGCCCTGCGGACCTGCAGCGATGCGTAGATGGCCCACCTGGGCCTGATTATCTAATCACTTGTCGCTCTGTTAAAAGGCCGGGGAGGAGAGAGGTGGTGGAGCTGGAGCGAGAGCGAGAGAGATACAGCCACGAACAAACACTTGCTGAAAAGCACAACAGAAAGTATTTATTGCAAAATAAAACAGTGTTGTAACCGATTGTAGCTGAGATAGGCACCAGCGCCCCCCGCGACCCCAAAGGGAGTGAGAGGTAGAAAATGGATAGATGAATGGATGTTGTAACCCGCAAACTGAACTGTCATGTCAGTGCTTGGTGGTCCGAGGAACTCCGAGTACAGAAACCTCCACAGTAATGTTTTGCGTAACTCTGCTGCCTATTGGCCAGGACTCCCTTGAACAAGAGGTGTTTAATCTAAGTGGTATTTTTTTTTCCTGGTTAAATAAAGGTTAAATAAATAAAATAAAAAATGTTTTGGGCTTGCTTGCTTACCTGTATTTGCTAGCGTCATTCATTGAACACCTGCCGTCCACGCGTATCTACTGGTCACACTTATCATTACACCATGTACCAAATAAAATTGCTTCGAGGACCCTAAGCACATCCAGAATTAATACATACATTGAGACACCGGGTTGTAAGGCGCACTGTCAATTTTTGAGAAAATGAAAGTGAAATGAAGTATATTTATATACTAACTTTTTCTCTAGTAATTCAAAGCACTTTGCACAGTGAAACCCATGATCTACATTCATTTAAACCAGTGTGGGTGGCACTGGGAGCAGGTGAGTAAAGTGTCTTGCCCAAGGACACAAATGCTGTTACTAGGGTGGCAGAAGCGGGGATAGAATTGGAACCCTCAAGTTTCTTGCACGGCCGCTCTTGTCCCATAGTGCCCAGTTTCTCTTGTTATATTCTTATTTTACAGTTATATTTTTATTCCCATTGTTGATTTGTATTTATGTTCTTATTGTAATATTTTTCTATTTTGTTTCCATTTAAACCCCCATTATTAATTTTTGAATTGATCTCAACTCTGTACACTGCTGCTGGAATTTAATTTTCCTGAAGGAACTCTCCTGAAGGAATCAATAAAGTACTATCTATCCATCTATCTATCCATCCATCCATCCATCTATCTATCTATCTATCTATCTATCTATCTATCTATCTATCTATCTATCTATCTATCTATCTATCTATCTATCTATCTATCTATCTATCTATCTATCTATCTATCTATCTATCTATCTATCTATCTATCTATCTATCTATCTATCTATCTATCTATCTATCTATCTATCTATCTATCTATCTATCTATCTATCTATCTATCCATCCATCTATCTATCTATCTATCTATCTATCTATCTATCAATATGTGCCCCCTGTGGTCCAAAAATACGTTGCTTGGACAGTGGACTTCTACAGTAACTCATACTAGCTGCCTCTTCGTCAAACACATCAGCAGCAGCTTTTCAACAGTTTCATGGAAAAATGGCAGACGGTTATAAAATATTTTAACCTTCTTGGCTTCATTGTTCTTCAGTATCTTGCAGTATCTTGCATGATTTTCTCAAATTGTTTGACCAAGTTAGCTTCACTTCCTGCGATGAGGTGGCGACTTGTCCAGGTTGAGCCCCGCCTTCCGCCAGGTTGTAGCTGAGCAAGGCACCAGTGACCCCAAAAGGGAATAAGTGTTAGAAAATGGATGGATGGATGGGTAGGTTGTACTTGTATAGCGCTTTTCTACCTTTAATGAATATCATCCAGTTGTTCTTTGGAGCACTGTCTTTTCACACTCACTTTCTTCCTTCGCATTGTTGAAAAATCACAGTAGTGCCCACCTCTTAACGATTAAGTTAATGCTAGCGATTAGACCAGATCACTTTGACATCTGCTACGCATACTAATGACGAGAATAATCGTAACTCAAGTTTTTGCTTGCAACTTAAAGCATAGCTATTAGTAAATTTGGTACCAATGTACTCTATGTGTCTTGGAAAGACTATTTGGAAATTGTTGTATTCTGTTTACAGTTTACAGCTTAAGGATGTGTTCAAACCAAATCGTGTGCATTTCCTTAAGTCTATGATGCCCTTTGTTTGGTATTGTTAAACGTGGGTGCCATGCCTACCATGTCTGCCCAACCCATGACAGTTTTGATGGCGTCCTTTTGTATATGAATAGGTTTTGTTTCCTCCATTTCTCGGAGGAGTCTCAATGTTGCCATTGATGAAACGGCCGTGCCAATTGTGATAACAGTAATTTACTGACATCCATCCAAACGGACAAACAGAAACCGTGTTTTGTTTGCGCTATGGTTGCACATCCTCACAAGCACACCGTTGACTTTCCCTGCGTATGACAGTGGTATTAATTATTGCATTCTCATGATGAGATCATCACGATGTGGCACGGACCAATTCACCCAGGCCATCAATCCACAGCTGAAACAAAATACTCAGTGGGGTGGATTTCAACATGCAGATAGCGACCCAGATCACGCTTGCTCGAGAAGAAGTGCAGTTCAACAAGAGTTAAAAATGTTTGACCCTGCAATTGAAGTTGCTGGAACTCAATCACACAGTATGTGACCCGGGAGTAATGGATGTTTGAAATGATTTGACCCTCATTAAAAGAGCCTCCAACTCAAACTTAAAAGCGCGTACTGTTCTGCCTCTGCTTGTTTTTAGTTCAATCAGCCTCCCTTACCATTCTATTATGGCTGCATGGACACAGCACACACACACACACCTACACTATTTATGCAAAAACACACAATAATGTCCCCTTTAATCTTGCAGGTCCTGACAGGTCACACACACACACACACACACACACACACAGGTTGGAGATCAATTTCAATTCTCTAGTTAGACAACGAGTCAGCAGACAGCCTTTCATCTCCTCAGCCTCGCTCCTCTGCACACTTCTTTCTATTCATCTCTGTCCCTCTCCGGCATCTTGTCTTCCTCCACTCTTCTGTCTTTGCATGACTCGCTCACTCCATCTTTCTCTGATGTCCATCTCTAACCTGGTCTTACGCCGCACACCTTATTGAGTGGAGTTCATTTCCAATCCATGAAAAGTTATTGACCCCCAGTTAGTGTGAAGCAGGCGGGCGCCATCTGTATGCTCGTCCAACTGTCACTTTGATCACCCGTCCAGCTGTCCCACCTCGCATCGTCTGATTCCTCGTGATCGAAACAGAATCTATTTACTTAAGTGTGATAATCCCCAAGTCTCTGTTCAATTTGGTAGTAATTTTGGGTGATAAACTGCCATCATTGTGATGTTTACTCCCAGCAAATCCTTTAGATTACCTATTAGTCAGAGTGCCCCCCCCCCACCACCCAAAGGGATTAACATGAACTGCACTCTTTCGGTTGTCAGGAATAAAAATAACAAATGCATTCAAAAATTCACTTTGTATGACAGGGACAACGTCTGAAGGTGAAATTAAATGTTAGTTGAGTCATAAATGTGTGGCCAGGCTTTGCTTTTTGGAAGATAAGGAAATGCAGTCCTTGAATGTATTTATTTGTGTCAGCATAGGAAAATATAGAAAATTATACTTGGTGTGCCGATATACCATATCTAAAACTAAGTAATATGCAGTATCACAAAATACTGACTACACCACCTTACCTTCAAGGAACAATATGAGCAAAATCTTTGTTTGATAGGACATCACATGGACAAAGATAAGACCTTCTGAAGAAAAGTTCTGTGGTCAAATGAAACAAAAATTGACCTGTTTGGCCAAAATATTCAAAGGTGAGGCCTTTAATCCCAGGAACACCAGACCTATCGTCAAGCACGGTGGTGGTAAGAACATGTTCTGGGCCTGTTTTGCTGCCTATGGAACTGGTGCTTTACAGAGAGTAAATGGGACAATGAAAAAGGAGGATTACCTCCAAATTCTTCAGGACAACCTAAAATCATCAGCCGGGAGGTTGGGTCTTGGGCGCAGTTGGGTGTTCTAACAGGACAATGACCCTAAACACACAATAAAAGTGGTAAACGAATGTCTAAATCAGGCTAAAATTAAGGTTTTAGAATGGCCTTCCAAAAGTTCTGACTCAACACTAAATCTACCAGGATTTTTCTGCCTACCTAGAAGTACCAGAGAGGGGTCATTTGACCCGGCGGCTTTTACCGAATACACTAATCACTCATTTTGTTATGGTAATAAGGCTGTTAGGGGCCGTGTGTGGGGTGAGGGGTGAGGGGGTCACACCTTACAGTGGTAACAGCCAAGACAAACAGGGACAGACAGCTTCTTCCCAAGGGCTGTCAGCCTCCAAAATCACCACAGGTAAATAGCAACTTGCATGAAGATATCAGCAGCAAAGACAGATAGCACAGTTTGGCGGACAGTGTGTTACAGTTTTTCTCCATTGGTTTGGCTCATTTCTTGAAACTGAGATGTCATTCTCAAAACATGGACAAATCCCAAAACTAATTTGCAGTTCCTCACAACAGAATGGCATTTGTCATTGCTTTCATCAAATTTCAAATGCTTTTGTACATGTCTCAATCATCTAGTACATCCTTGCAAATGGCTATGTACAAGTATCCTACAGTTAACGCAATCAGCTTACATTTAGTACAATTTTCAAATGAATGTACCTCACTGATCTATCCCAATTGGTTGATTCTCAGTGTAATAGTTGTCCTGAAAACATGTCAGAACATTTTCTTCATATAAGTCATCATATGCAGAATAGTCTGCTCAATTTTCAAGATAGTGTTAGAGAATTGGGATAAAATATTTTGGAACGTTTTGGAAGATGTCATATCAGAATTATGATAATCAGGTTAGTATATAACATGTCTCGTCAACAGTCTCTAGTAATGAATGTTAACGTAAGCCATCAAAACAACACAATAGCAAGTGTACAATTATGCGCCTGAAGTATGGAGCCTGGCGCATGTTGTTTCCAATTGTAACATTCATGGGGACTGACAGAGACTGCGAAAATGCCTTAAACCTGAACGCGCATTCATTAGGTCATGCGCAAGCTGCGTAAAGACTCGAATAGCCAGCGTTTTGTGTGTGAACAAGCGAGTTGCCGTGCAGTTTGCAGCAGGAGCATGCCCAGTGCGAAATTTCTCACCTCAAATTCGTACTGGGCATGCTCCTGCTGCCAACTGCACGGCAAATTGCTTTTCTGCCGTGCACGCGAACGCGATGATTGATTCAATGAAAATGTGTGAATGTCCCATGTGATCATGACGAATCATATTACTGCAACCAGATAATGGTTGAATTAACATGTGAATCTCCCATGCCATGTGACCATAACGACTCATGTGAATGCAACCTGGCAATTGTTAGATGGATAAATACCAGTGCATGTGGACTACTGCTTCATTTCCCTCAAGAATTTTGTGGTGAAAGAAGCTCCTCTCCAAGGAACGAAGATGCAGAGATACAGCACTCAACAGGCATTGGAAATGATCCTGGATGGAGCTGACCCTTGCGAATCGGATGGAGAAGACATCAATCTCCAGGTGGATTCAGACTCCGAGCTGTCTCAGTTGTCTTCAGGTAATATTTCATTTCATATTATTTCCCATTTTACATTTCATTTCAGTGAGGGAGTAAATCACCTCAGAACTAGTATTTTTTACTAGAAATAAGAACCTAAAAACTAGACTATTTTGACATGTTTTAAGACATTTGCCAATGGGGCAAGCTTTTTTACTAGCTAAGATTTTTTACTAGCTTGATTTACTCATTTCAAGCAAATGTTGTTTGCCTAGCAAATTTTGCCTAGCAAATTTGGCTAGCAAATATTGCTAACCTAGTAAAAAAAAATGCTTGCCCCATCGGCAAATTTCTTGAAACAAGTAAAAATAGTTTAATTTGAGTTTTTTTTTTTTTGTTGAAAAATACTAATTCCAAGGTGATTTTTACTACATTACTTGAAACTAGAAAAATAAACCATTTTTGCAGTGATTAGCTTCTATACTTGCATTTGTGATATCATTTGAATTTCCCATTGCTCATAATTACATTTTTTTCACGCTACAGATGAGGAGCGTGCTCCCCAACCAACAAAGAGAGCTCGGCTGGCGACTGATGTGACAGAGACTGCAAAAGATGGCACAGTATGGCATGAAGAACAGGTGGGAACGGGTCCACATTTCACCCCACCATCGCCATACAGCGCAGATGGAGAGCCAACAGCTAAGGCCAGGAGGTCAATCACAAGTCGCCTTCAGAGCTTCCTTTGTTTCATCACTCTGGACATGCTTGGCATCATTCAAGACTGTACAATTCAACATGCGAAGCAAACTGAGCATGTGGATTTGTTCATGGGCATACCTGAACTAATGGCATTTATTTCCATCACCATCATGAGGGGAATCTTCAAGGTGCCATCACTGCCTGACTGCTGGTCGAAAAACCTGGGAAGCCCACACATCATCGAAACCATGTCCCAAGACCGTTTCCAAAACATCATGCATCACCTGCGCTTTGATGACAGAGACACCCGCAGCGAGCGAGTACAGACTGATAGGTTTGCTGCAATTTCAAACGTATGGGGATTGTTAGTCACCAACTGCATCACATCCTACATCCCTGGTCAACACATAACCATTGACGAACAACTTTTCCCGTGCAAGACTCGCTGCTGTTTCCTACAGTACATTGCAACTAAACCAGACAAGTTTCGTATCAAGTTTTGGGTGGCGTGTGACTTGAAAACCAAATACGTCTGCAACATCCTCCCATATCTTGGCAAGGACCCCACTCGGCCTCGTGGGGTGAGAGTGTCTGAGAGTGTAGTCATGAGGCTGATGGAACCATTCTTGGACAAGGGCAGAAATGTTACAACAGACAATTTCTTTACATCACTGTCACTTGCAAAACGACTACTTAGCCGGAATTCAACCATCCTCGGCACAGTCAACAGGATTCGCCAAGAAATCCCACCGTCAACTCGACAGATGCCCCGCGATGAATTTACCACCCAGGTATTTTCATCCACTGGTGCCACACTGACTGTGTATGCGCCCAAGCGGAAGAAGACTATGTATGTTCTCAGCAGCATTCACAGCACGATTCAGACACAGGAAACCACCAAAAAGAAGCCAAACACCATCACACTCTACAACACAACAAAGTGCGGCGTCGATATCATGAACCAGATGGTGCGGGAATACACTGTCCGCGCAGGAACAAGGCGCTGGCCAGTAGCAGTGTTCTACAACATGATAGACATTGCAGCACTGAATGCCCACGTGCTCTATCAATTATGCACCGGGAGAAATGAAAGACGGGTGGATTTCCTGTTTGAACTGGCAAGAGAGTTGGCTCACTCCCACGTGGGTATGAAAAGGCCCAAAAGGAGCAATTGCTTCGGCAACAACCCTCCACACCACAACTCGGACAAAGAGCCAAGTGTCAGGCTAAAATCAAATGCAAGGACAATCGTGCAACAGTGCGCTGTGATGACTGCTACAAATACACATGTGGGAAATGCCGAAAGGAGCAATGGCAGTGCCAGAATTGTTAGTGACTGCTCGAATGTATTTCACTCATTTGCATTCTTTGTAAAAATGCTTTTTTTCTTTGTAATTTTTTTTCTTCTATTTTTGGCACACAAAAATAAGTTACTTCTGCAACAACCTTCCACACGAAAACTGGAAAAAACAGTTGCTTTTGCATTCATTGTAAATATGTTTTGTTTTGTATTTTTTTAACAATAAATATTTAGAGTTTTGATCTCAAATTCTCGTTGATCCTGATGATTCACTGCATAAAAATCCACCATATGTTTATAAATCCACCATATGGGCACACACGCACACACGCACACACACACACACACACACACACACACACACACACACACACACACATGCAAAAACACGCATAACCTACCTCAATACTAAAAGCTTGCCTTGGGGTCCCCTTCCCCACACAGGCTCAAGCGACTCTGTGACTCAAGTGACAGCTGTGAGCTGCTAACAGCCACATTTCCACAACAAAAGGAATTTCCGCAGGGGGTCCAAAGGGTCAAATGACCCTCTTGTGGGTCTTTTAGGTAAAAAAGGTCAATTGACCCCTCCGCGGTAGTTCTAGTGTCAAACGTGTGGACAATACTGAAGAAACAAGTCCATGTCAGAAAACCAACACATTTAGCTGAACTGCACCAATTTTGTCAGGAGTAGTGATCAAGAATTCAACCAGAAGCTTGCCAGAAGCTTGAGGATGGTTACCAAAAGCGCTTTATTGCAGTGGAACGTGCCAAAGGACATGTAACCCCATATTTAACATTGCTGTATGTATACTTTTGACCCAGCAGATTTGGTCACATTTTCAGTATTTGTTTGTGTCAGCAGAGGAAAATATGGAAAATTATATTTGTTGTGCCGATATACCGTATCTAAAACTAAGTTATATGCAGTATCTCAAAATACTGAGTACACCACCTTACCTTCAAGGAACAATATGAGGAGTGGTCAAAAATTCAACCAGAAGCTTGCCAGAAGCTTGAGGATGGCTACCAAAAGTGCTTTATTGCAGTGGAACTTGCCAAGGGACATGTAACCAAACATTAGCGTTGTTGTATGTATGCTTTTGACCCAGCAGATTTGGTCACATTTTCAGTAGACCCATAATAAATTCCTATCACAAAAAAATAAGAGTTGTTGAAATTATTGGAAACTCAAGACAGCCATGTCATTGTGTTCTTTACAAGTGTAGGTCAACTTTTCACCATGCTACTTTACGCATCTACGTCACACTGATGAAATATTCTCTTTGAATATTTTATGAAGTCGTGATAATCTTTAGTTCCTTCCAAACATTAAACAAAAAACAGTTGCAAGAGCAAATGTATCAGGCCGGGGTAACAATAAAAGTGACAACAGTATTTGATATAATCTAAAAGAATAATGTAATATGGGTCAATAAACCATCAGAGAGATGAATATGAAGCAGCTAAGTAACCTCTCTAACCTGCTCTGGAGTGCACTGCAATCATGTTCCTATCTGATCTTGCTCTGATTAGCAGAAAGCAATTTGTTCTCTGAAGTCAATGACAAAGTAGTAAACTTCTGATTTGATTTTTTTTCCTTTTTTTATTTTTTTTAAAGATGGTAGTTGTATTTCATATATGTTTTCATAATGCAGTAGTTGAAAGCGCTCCAGATGTGGTTTATTAATTTGACTTGTGTGGTTCCTAATTGAATAGAAGGAAATGATTGGCCTGCACTGCAGAGAGCGGGTTATTCATCAGGCCAGGTTTACAGCGTGTTAGAAGCCTGGGAATTGAGTGCTAAAATGTGGTGACATTTACTTGAAGGTATAATGAACCCTCCATGGGCGCAAAAGTTGAAACTAATAAGTTCCCACTGTAAGTCACCTTTTCAAAAAACATTGAGTCTGCAGTTTCTAATACGGGCTTCCAAAGTGTCGTCTCAGTCAATAATCAAAATGTTATACTGTTTATGCTATTAGCATCATGGGCAAGCTGAAACACATCAATCAATAATCCATTCATCCATTTTCTACCGCCTGGCCATCTCAGGGTCGTAAGGGGGGGAGGGGCTGGAGCCTATCCCAGCTGCACTCGGGCAGAAAGCGGGGTACAACCTGGAAAAGTCACCATCTCATCGCAGGGCCAACACAGATAGACAGACAACATTCACACTCACATTCACACGCTAGGGACAATTTAGTGTTGCCAATCAACCTATCCCCAGGTGCATGTCTTTGGAGGTGGGAGGAAGCTGGAGTACCTGGAGGGAACCCACGTAGTCACGGGGAGAACATGCAAACTCCAAACAGAAAGACCCAGGGAAATCGATTCCATGACATTCTCGATGAGAGGCACAAGCACTAACCCCTTCTCCACCGTGCTGGCCTCAATCAATAATATTAATAATCATTGGATATACATACATCATATTAACTTTGCTAATGATTTGGTGTGTGGGAATGTGAAACGGAAAGCATATCTGATAAAAGCAAAATAAATTGTATTGGATGGCCTGGGATGTATTTTATATAACATGACATACAATAACTTACAATAACATGTCAATCTAAATACTTCAGACCAGTTTCATAGAAACTAACGTTGTGTATTTTTTATTTTTTTAATAAATACAATTGTGCAGCCCTTTGGGGCACCTTTTATTCAGGGTTATATAAATAAACGTTGATTTATTGGTTTGATTCATTTCTAGGTAATAAAAAATAAACAGTAACAAGACTGAAAGTGTCCGAATGAACCCATGGTGTTTAAAAAAAAATAGTTGGAAGCTAACTTAATACAGCGAGGTGAACTATACACCTGCAGGATCACAGTACTGGCAGAGTTTTAGAGGGGAACTGCACTATTAGGGTGGAATGTTTTCCCCATCAATCACAATTGTTATGTGAGATAAAAGGACGCATGTCTTTTTCTTTTCTGTGCGTTCGCAATCGTGAAAAACGCCTAGCAAGAGGAAGCTAACAATGCAAGTATAATCAATCAATCAAGCAATCTACTTTATTTGTATAGCACATATAAACAACAAAATGTTTCCAAAGTGCTGCACAACAATATTAAAAACAACATTCAAATACTATCCTGAGCTCCACCAATGACTGAATAAAAACAAAAAATAAAAATAAATACATATAAAACCAATATAAAAACAATACAAAATAAATATGATTAAAAACGATTTTAAGGGTGAAACCAATTAAAACAGAAAATAGAAATCAAAATTTTAAAACACTGAGGGCAACAGAGGACCACACAACTCACATAGTGTTAAAAGCCAGAGAATAAAAATGGGTCTTAAGACGAGATTTACAAAACTCCACTGTGGGAGCAGTTCGAATATGGAGGGGCAGAGTGTTCCAGAGCTTAGTGCCGACCACAGAGAAGGCCCTGTCTCCCCTAGTTTTAAGTCTGGTCTTGGGCACCACGAGCTGGAGCTGGCTTTCAGACCTCAGAGCGCGTGCAGGATTGTAAATTTGGATGAGGTCCG
Source organism: Nerophis ophidion (assembly GCF_033978795.1). Lineage (NCBI taxonomy): Eukaryota > Metazoa > Chordata > Actinopteri > Syngnathiformes > Syngnathidae > Nerophis > Nerophis ophidion. The sequence continues at coordinate 25,071,517 of NC_084612.1, read as the reverse complement.
AGATATAATGAGGTGCCAGTCCATGTAAAGATTTAAAAACAAAGACCAAGATTGCAAAATCAATTCTAAAATGAACAGGGAGCCAGTGCAAACCCTCAAGAATTGGGGTTATATGCTGGCGTTTCCTGGCCCCTGTTAAAAGTCGTGCTGCCGCGTTCTGGACTAACTGCAACCGGGAGAGAGTTTTTTGTCTACTGCCAGCATAAAGTGCATTGCGGTAGTCCAGGCGACTTGAAATAAAAGCATGCACGACTTGTTCAAAAAGGTTAAAAGATAAAAACGGTTTAACCCTTGCTAAAAGACGAAGATGATAAAAACAAGATTTTAAAATACCATTGACTTGTTTGTCAAGTTTAAAATCACTGTCTTTAGTGACGCCAAGAGAGTCATCTACTCTGTCTATGTATAAATATCCAAAAATCGCCAACAAAACTCAATTTACATGCTGTGACCTGCATATTAGCCAAACTACAGCAACATTGTTATCGTAAGCGCAAACACTGAGGAACTACCTTTAGTAACACAGCGTCTTGCTCACAGAGAGGTAAGCAAGCCCTTGAGCTGCTGTGTCACCTCTGAGTTTTACTTATGACGAACAAATGCCCTGAAAATGGCGTGAAGGCACATCAGGTAAGTTAAAAAATGTTTTGCAAGTTACCTATGCTAGAGGTGCCTTGTCTTTGATAAACGGCGAAAGTAATCAGGATTGCAGTTGTCCATTTTGGCATAATCCCAGCAAGCATCCCTGCAGGAGAAGAGCTGCTCCCCAGTGGAGGAAACCGGACAAGAGGAAGCTGCAGTCAGATAGCAGAGGACAACACTCAAATTGAGGTAGACTAAGGACAAGAATCCAGAGAATAAAACCATAGTGACTACATGTCGGACGGTAAATTGACTTTGAGAAGGTTAAACTCTGAGTATTTGCCCAGAAGAGAGTGATTATGATAAGGGGGAATAAGGAAAAGGGACACATATTTCATTAAGGAATGGAAGACATTCAAGACACGGGGAGAGGATGACTGTCGTTTTTCGACCCTTTTTTTCCTGCGTTGTTCGACAAGCTAATTGCATTAGCTGCTAATTAGCCTGTTGTGATACACAAGTCACCTTGACCCAAACTTACTGCGGACTGATTATAGAGACACAAAAGGAAGGACGTGCATCAACAAAGACAAAGGCCGTGAAAAATACAAATAAGCTCGAATTACTGTCTCGGTAGTCTGACAATTACATTTGATTTATTTGCTGGTCATGTCCGGTGAAGTAAAATGCAATTCTGCTCCACATGAGCAAGTTTATACGAAGTTCAACCTCACCAGACATAGTATTCTGTACTGCAGGGATATTAAACTAAATTCTTTTGGGGGCCATATTTCCAGAAAGTTAAGGACTGTGACGCCGGACTTCTCCCTTCCCTTTGAGTTTGAGTCTGTATATTCTGGAGAAACAGTGTCCTCTTCAAAAGACTATTATTTATTCTGTCAGTTACAGGAGCGCTCTGATGTTTTTAAGGACCTTTTGCAAAAAAATCTGGTCAAAGATCATCTGTATGACATCACTGTAGTGTTTTTAGGAATCTGCTGCAAAAATGTATATCTTTAAAGGCCTACTGAAAGGAGATTTTCTTATTCAAACGGGGATAGCAGGTCCATTCTATGTGTCATACTTGATCATTTTGCGATATTGCCATATTTTTGCTGAAAAGATTTAGTAGAGAACATCCACGATAAAGTTTGCAACGTTAGGTGCTAACAGAAAAGCCCTGCCTCTACCGGAAGTCGCAGACGATGACGTCACACGTGTGATGGCTCCTCACATACTCACATTGTTTTTAATGGGAGCCTTCAACAAAAAGTGCTATTCGGTGCAATTTCCCCATTAATTTGAGCGAGGATGAAAGATTCGTGTTTGAGGATATTGATAGCGACGGACTAGAAAAAAAAAAAAAAACAATAAAAAAAAACGCGATTGCAATTGCGTTGCATTGAGACGGATTCATATGTTTTTAGAGACATTTAACAGGATAATTCTGGGAAATCCCTTATCTTTCTAGTGTGTTGCTAGTATTTTAGTGAGTTTAAAAGTACCTGATAGTCGGAGGTGTACGTCCACGGCCGGGTGTTGACGCGCAGTGTCTCGGGGAAGTCGACGGCAGCTGTATGGGAGGCGCAAGTTCAGCTGCAGTAAGTGGCGACTTTTTAACCACAATTTTCTCACCGAAACCTGCTGGTTGACAAGTGATCGGGATCCATGTCCGCTGTGATCCATAGGAAAGTTTCAACTCCATGAATTTTAACAAAAAATCACCGTGTGTTTGTGTGGCTAAAGGTTAAAGCTTCCCAACTCCATCGTTCTGCTTTGACTTCTCCAATATTAATTGAACAAATTGCAAAATATTCAGCAACACAGATCCTCAAAATACTGTGTAATTATGCCGTTAAAGCAGACGACTTTTACCTGTGTGTGTGTGCAGCGCTCATATTCATAACAGCCCGTGACGTCACGCGTACACGTCATCATTACGGAACGTTTTCAAGAAAAAAAGTCCCGGGAAATTTAAAATTGCAATTTAGTAAACTAAAAAGGCTGTATTGGCATGTGTTGCAATGTTAATATTTCATCATTGATATATAAACTATCAGACTGCGTGGTGGGTAGTAGTGGGTTTCAGTAGGCCTTTAACAAGTTGTTTGAACTGAACCTGTGGGCCACCAGGTAAATATCCCAAATTTTGAAAAAAAGTTGACCTAGATAGGAACCTTAAATATCCTTTCATCAAACCATCCATTTTCTGCCACTTGTCCCTTTCGGGGTTGCTGGGGGTGCTGGAGCCTATCTCAGCTGCATTCAGGCGGAAGGCGGTGTACACCTTGGACAAGTCGCCACCTCATCGCAGGGCCAACACAGATAGACAGACAACATTCACACTCACATTCACACACTAGGGCCAATTTAGTGTTGCCAATCAACCTATCCCCAGGTGCATGTTTTTGGAAGTGGGAGGAAGCCGGAGTACCCGGAGGGAACCCACGCATTCACGGGGAGAACATGCAAACTCCACACAGAAAAATGCAGAGTCCAGGATTGAACCCAGAACCTTCGTATTGTAATATTTTAACTAAATGAGTTGAACTACTGACTACTGACTGCATCTGAAGTTAACAATCTATAACAAACCCTTTGTTACACAAATCACATTAAAAATGTATAACCCACGAAGGAATTGAATATTGTTTAATTGCAACTACATATTGCTGGCATACACATACACCGGATGAAATATGTTTATTTATCTTCCCATCATATTTCTCCATGCTAAATATCATCCCATTATTACAGCCATGGCCATAACTACCATTGAGGACACAGAGATCATGTCCTCTGTATTTTTTAAGTCACATTGACTGCAAATATACTTCATGTGGGACATTGTGTGTGCTGTTCATAACCCTACGGTAGATCATTATCTCTCAATATACGATCATGCACAGCTGAACCCGCTATAACTCCAAACAACAGCGTAACACAATGAAATCCACTTTTACTTTAAACATCATCCGATCCGTAATGGGTTCTCAACATAACCCATCCATCCATCCATCCATTCATCCCTTTTCTACCGCTTGTCCCTTTCGGGGTGGCTGGAGCCTATCTCAGCTGCATTCGGGCGGAAGGCGGAGTACACCCTGGACAAGTCTCCATTTCATCACAGGGCCAACACAGATAGACAGACAACATTCACACTCACATTCACACACTAGGGTCAATTTAGTGTTGCCAATCAACCTATCCCCAGGTGCATGTGTTTGGAAGTGGGAGGAAGCCGGAGTACCCGGAGGGAACCCACGCAGTCACGGGGAGAACATGCAAACTCCACACAGAAAGATCCCGAGCGCGGGATCGAACACAGGACCTTCGTATTGTGTGGCAGACGCAGTAACCCCTGTACCACCGTGCTGCCTCTGTCAAAATAATGTTTCCATTAAATTGTACTGACGTCACCCATGTTGATGTTACCGAATGAAACTGATGTGAAACGCTGTCATGTCGCCCTGAACGCAGAACACACTCTTAGCAGAGCAGAGCTCTCGCCTCCAAAGGCAAAACCTAGTAACACACTTCTAGCTGATTTTGAGAAAACAAAGGAAAACCAATCCCAATTCCATGTTTTTAAAGAAGGTGACAAAAGAAGAAGTAATCAAAATTGTAAATAATTGTAAATCTAAGACCTCAACTGACTGTCATGGAATAGATATGGTAACAATAAAAAACGTTATACAAGACATTTCAGAACCTTCCATCCATCCATTTTCTACCGCTTATTCCCTTTCGGGGTCGCGGGGGGCGCTGGCGCCTATCTCAGCTACAATCGGGCGAAAGGCGGGGTACACCCTGGACAAGTCGCCACCTCATCGCAGGGCCAACACAGATAGACAGACAACATTTCAGAACCTTTTACATATATTATTAACGTATCATTTCTAACCGGCAAATTCCCAGACAAAATGAAAATTGCAAAAGTTGTACCAATTCATAAGAATGGAGACATACACCAGTTCACTAACTACAGACCAGTTTCATTACTTCCACAATTCTCCAAAATCATAGAAAAACTATTCAATAGTAGATTAGATACATTTATCAATAAAAGTGGGACGCTTGTGGAGAACCAATTTGGATTTAGAGCAAATATCTCAACTTCAATAGCATTAATCAAAATAACTGAGAAAATTACCAATGCAATAGACGGTAAAGAATGTGCAGCCGCAGTATTTGTGGATTTAACAAAAGCATTTGACACAATTAATCATGATATTTTAATTAAAAAACTAGAACGTTATGGCATCAGAGGTTTGGTCTTGAGCTGGATAAGAAGTTATTTAACAAACAGGAAGCAATATGTGAAGATGGGTGAAAATAGTTCAACACGATTGGATATATCTTGTGGTGTACCCCAGGGATCAATACTGGGACCAAGATTGTTCAATCTTTATATAAACGATATTTGCAAAGTTACAAAAGACTTGAAGTTAGTTTTATTTGCAGACGACACAACTGCTTTCTGTTCAGGAGAGAACACACAGAAGATAATACAAATAATAACGGAAGAAATGAATAAATTAAAAAAATGGTTTGATAAAAACCATCTCAGTAAAACTAAAATAATGCTTTTTGGTAACAGTAGAAAAGAGCATCAGACACGAGTACAAATAGATGGAATAGATATCGCAAGGGGTAAAAGAAACCAGATTTTTGGGAGTATTAATAGATGATAAAATGAACTGGATATCTCATATACAAAACATACAACATAAGGTGGCAAAAAATATTTCAATAATGAATAAAGCAAAATACGTCCTGGGCCAAAAACCCCTTTATATTCTCTACTGCTCGCTAGTGTTACCATGTCTGAATTATTGTGCAGAAATATGGGGAAATAACTACAAATGTGCGCTACATTCGTTAACTGTGTAGCTGCTGACTGAAGCACATTGTATAAATGTTATATAATTTCCTAGTTGGTTATAATAAATAAATACAATGTATAAATATTCAGTTCATATTTACGTATAATGTGATTAAAAATGTATTTTATTTGGTAATTTCATGCAAGTATTTGTTAACTTTATTTTTGTTACAAAACCCATGTAAATTGGAGAGGAACATATTTTGTTTACGGTTTGGTCACATTGTTGGGGGGACAATTAATATGTGACGGAATAAGGGAAGCCGAATGAGACAGCAAACATTTGATGGAAGAGGTTAATGGAGTCTCGCTTGGAAAAGAAACTTTATTCCCTCTGAGTTTGTGAGGCCAATGAGGTATGATTCTTTGTCATAATGCATGTGAAATCTATGTGTTTTCTTTTATCAATCAATGTTTATTTATATAGCCCCAAATCACAAATGTCTCAAAGGACTGCACAAATCATTACGACTACAACATCCTCGGAAGAACCCACAAAAGGGCAAGGAAAACTCACACCCAGTGGGCAGGGAGAATTCACATCCAGTGGGACGCCAGTGACAATGCTGACTATGAGAAACCTTGGAGAGGACCTCAGATGTCAGACTAATTATAAGTTCTGTTTTTCTTATTCATTAGTTCTGACGGCATTTGTTCGGCATGTTTTGGCATCATTTGGGAGGAGAAGAAGGCGTGGCTGAAATAAATGTCTGTTTGAGAAAAACGAACAACTTGAGCCTTGATTAAGACCTCGGAGGGAGTAACAAACTGTGTTACAAAAAAGATCGATTAGAATAATACACAATGTTGGATATAGAGAACATACAAACCCTTTATTTATTGAGTCATAAATATTAAAGCTCGATGACTTGATAAAATTGCAAACAGCTAAATTGATGTACAAAGTAAATTATAACCTGCTACCAAAGAATGTACAACACTTCTTCTCAACTAAAGAGGAGAAATATAACCTTAGAGGAAAGTCTAACTTAAAACATTTGTATGCACGTACAACACTTAAAGCTTTTAGCATATCAGTATGTGGAATTAAATTATGGAATGGATTAAGTAAAGAAGTTAAACATTGTACTGATATGACCCAGTTTAAGAGGATGTTTAAATTAATAGTGCTTACAAAGTACAAAGAAGAAGTATAATGAGAAACACTTTCAAACTTATTGAAAATAAGATATTCTTCATCTTAGTATGTTAATAATGACTGAAATAATTAAGTACATGTTAGAAAACTGCTGTGTTACTCACTCACACATGTCATTTTGCTATTTTGATATTTTGCTGTAAAGAAGGTCAGTGCATGAATGTATATATTTGTGGGCGCACTGAAGTGGAAAATGGGTAGGATTAAATAAGCTTTGCTTCTTCCTACTCCTTTTCAGACATGATGTATTCTGTATTGCGAAATGATGAAATTAACTGATGTATAATGTTGTATGTATGTCATGTTCGCAATAAACTAAGAAAAGAAGAAAAATAAAATAATCTTGATGCTGTCTTACAAAGATCTACAAAGTCATCAAACGTATAGATGTTTTCTTGAGCTTTCATTTTCTTGCCGATTGAGCCATGGATTGAATCTGCTCTCATGAACGTGTGCCCTTTCTCCAGATATTTTATCACAATCTCGGGTGGGTCCCATTCTGCGTTTGCATATTGTACAGCGTCCAGTTTTTATTTTGACCTCCACGGTTATCTGCCCAAAAGAGTATGCAAGGGGAAGAATCAAGAACAATACATTTAATGAAGGTGCTTGCAACGTCCTGGGCCAATTCTCCAAATATCCCCTCGTGCCATAATATCACATAATCAGGTTGACCGTCTGCCCCCATTCGTGCAAATGTCTCATTAAAGACAATAAGGCGACTGACAAAGAAGCTCCGATTGGTCCCTTGAGATACTAGGTTTTTCTGTTGTATCTATGCGGCTATGTGGTAGTTGCTAGGTCCTGCCATGCGCGTAACAGCTTACTTACAGAACAAATTACAATGTCGCATACACTGATGTAAAGCATATCACCTAGGAACTCCAAAATTATTATCAGCTCAGTTTTGACCACAATTGAGTTACTGGGTTTTGCCTTTGGACGGGAGAGCTATACGCAAGGGTGTGGGGGTGAGGGTGGGGGCATGAAATGTGAATGTAAATTATTGAATGACACAGCGCTTCAAATAACAATTTACCCCAAACATATTTCTGGTCATGTCATGCTGTCACTGATTAGATTATTAGGAAAAATGTCACCCTTCACTTCTGGTGGTCCTTGTGGCACGCGTGACAAGGACATGGACTTCAAAGCAGCAAGTCTTGAGTTCAATTCCGTCTCGGAGTAGGAATAAGGTGTTAAAATACTTAATATTTTACTCCAGCATTGTAATTAAAAAAAAAATAAAAGGTAATGGGATAACCACAATTTCAAGCTTTCAATACTCCTCTTGGACCACCAATTTTGACCTCGGTATTTGTCAAATCCGGGATACAGCTCGTAACACATTAAATCATGAGGTTTTACTGTAAAGTGTTAAGTAACACACATATTCAAGGTCACACAATAGAGCTCTGACACAAGGGTGTGAGGTATTTGCGAGTGACAGCACACATCAAGATACGCCAGCGCAGGAGCGTTACCATAAAAATTGGAGTAAAATGGTTCAAGGACAACCCAACCCCCCTTTGAAAAGTATATCAGAGTTTGGGGAGAAGAAGGAGGTGGAGGATTTTGCAAGGGGCCATTGGTGGCAGGATGTCTCCCTTTCCCTGCTTGTGGTAATGAGGACATTTGATGTATTTGCTTCAAACAATCACACTGTAAAATCAAGCTAAGATAGTGAATCTGAAATCTGACAACAAATTGGTAGCATTATTAGAGATAAAGCAAACACTCGTCGGAGAAAAGTTTCCCTCCCTTCTCCACCAAAAATAAGAGGAATTTTGCCTATACTTTACAATCATTTTGAAATACATGACAACAGATATATTTATTTTCAATCGCATTCTAATGTGACGTCTTGGTGGCATTGTGGTGACGAGTTGTTCTCTCGTGGGTGCAGCGACGATGGACACAGCGTGTGGTAGGAGCAATAATTTATTTATACTAACTAAAACAGACTAAGAACCAAAAACACTTGTCTCGAAGGCACTAACAAACAAAACAAAAAGCGCTAGCATGAGCTAGAGACACACAACTGAAATAGCATGAAAGCTAATGTACACGAAGGTAGTTACCACAATGCTGGAAAGAGCGACGTCAACTGTAGCGTGAAGCAAACAAGAGTCCAAGAAAGAATGTCAAACAAAGGCGGTCTAAAATAGGGAGATAACTAATCAAGGGCAGGTGCGAGTGATCAAAGGAGACACTAAATGAGTAACTATGACAACGGAACAAAACCAGGAAGTGCCACAAAGAACTGAGGAAGACAAATACTGGACAGAATGTGATAACAAACAGAACAAAAAACAGAAAATGCCATGATCCAAGACGTGGATCATGTCATCTAATTCCTAAATAATCGTAAATAAAAGTCTGCTTACAGCAGAGCCACTGTGAGGTCCTCTTTTCCAGCCATAAAACCCTAAGAGAACGCATCCAAAAAGCGCCAACAATACTCTTTTTACATGTTTGATTTGAATATTAACTAAGCATTAGTGATATTGTTATTATAAGCGCTAACGCAGACAAACTATTCATAGTGGCGCCGTGGTCACGAGCTTGTGTGCCAATGTTGACTCGAGGGACTGATCAGCTGCGTCTTTGTTTCATCGCTCGTCACACTTTATTCTAGATCATAAATCATGCCTCTCACCTGGATAGTAGAAGGTCAAAGACAGATTCTGACAAGTTGGTACACTTTGTTCCGCCCTGAGATCAGTAGGTTATGAGTTCAAACCCCGGCCGAGTCATACCAAAGACTATAAAAATGGGACCCATTGCCTCCCTGATTGGCACTCAGCATCAAGGGTTGGAATAGGGGTTAAATCACCAAAAATGATTCCCGGGCGCGGCCACCGCTGCTGCTCACTGCTCCCCTCAGCCCCCTGGAGGTGATCAAGGGTGATGGGTCAAATGCAGAGAATAATTTCGCCACACCTAGTGTGTGTGTGACAATCATTGGAACTTTAACTTTTTTAACCTAACTTTGACAGGCAATTTAGAGATAAAAATGGTGACAACAACACAAAAAAGCTCTCGGTTCCACACCCCATTTCTTCTCGAGGATTATGAGGCATTCTTCATCTAAAAGGAATATATGAACATCCTAGCAGTCAGCATCCTAATGAGAGAAGACTTTGTATAGTAAGTGATGTTTTACTATGTTCATAAAGTCTGCAATGAGCAGTAATCAGTGATGTTGTTGTATTTATTTTTATTGTTTTATTTTGCTCCCCGGGCACCAGTTGAATAGGACTGCTGTACTGTAACAACCATACAGACTGGTGTAGGCAACAACATTTTACTGAAATAGTCATATGGATCAACCAGGACTGACTTCCATCAAATTGGTCAGCTGCCATGTGTTTTATGCGTTATTCATGACTTATTTTAAAAGCACCAACTATCTGATACCAGAATGATATCCAGTAAACCTCTTGTACCGATATGAATGGTTTTTGATGATAAAGGCCAGGGGTAGGGAACCTATGGCTCTAGAGTCAGATGTGAATCTTTTGATGACTGCACCTGGCTCTCAGATAAATCTTAGCTGACATTGCTTAACACGGTAACTAATGAATAATTCCGCTGGTAATCACAGTGTCAAAAATAACTTTCAAAATATAAAACATTCTCATGCATTTTAATCCATCCATCCGGTTTCAACTGCACCGGTTCAAGAAGTCGCATTAATGGTAAGAAGTATTTTATTTATCGTTGGTTAGCTTCAGAATAACAATGTTATTAAAAAGAATAAAATACTTATTATACTCTCAAAATGTTGGTCTTACTTAAAAATGCACGGGTTTAGTTGTATTCAGTCTTAAAGAAATATTATATTGCTCTCACGGAAATACTTTTTGAAATATTTGGCTTGTATGGCTCTCTCAGCCAAAAAGGTTCCCGACCCCTGATATAGGCTAAGCCTAAATTCTGTAAGAAACAGTGATGGAGGATAACTTGTGTCTTTATTACAAAATATTTTTTTACATTGAATTTATGTAACCAAATTTGTTTTACATCAAATTGGGCTGACAACGTAATTGAAAAAAAAATCAGTGTTTAAAAATTTGTTGTATAAAAATTGTGTGTAAAAATAAATTCAGTGCTGAAAAATCTTGGTGGAAAAATTCACTGCTTTAAAATTCAAACCTTACTTCCGGTAAATTAAGACACAGGCAATCAATCCAGTCTCAGAACCAGCCAATGGGGTGTCAAATTTGAAGTCACATGACACGGGTCTTGCAAAACACCATAAAAAAGCAGTTAACTAGGCTACTTTGTCGTAATACAACATAATAAACATTTCAATGCAACTATTTTCAAACTACAAAACTGATTAGGATCTGAACTTTTGAGTGGCATACAAGTGGGCGAGTCTTGTTTACGGAGCAAAATAGCCATCGCTAGTGTCAGACGGAGGTTTCTACAGCTAAGTTCTGCAGAACAGTTATATTACATTGAATATGTGGATGTTTTTTTACCCTTTGTGTTTATGTTTTTCGCCCTGTTGGTTTCATCCGTGTTGCTCGATTAAAAAAGATGTCGATCAGGGAGGTGGTCTGCAGGAGCGCAACGCATAGTCTCAATATCCAATGTTTTATTGTTCATAGTCTATATTGTAAATAACACATTGTACACTTTTATGTACATTCTGTCACCTAAGTCAGTAAAATAACTGAAGTTAATTTAGTTTTTGAGATAGTCTGTTTATTTTTTTTTACTGAAAAAGACACTAGAATGTACAAAAAAATACAGAATGTGAAATTTACAATACTAACTAAGAACAATATAACACTGAATGTGTGTGAATGCGAGTGCTAATGTTGTCTGTCTATCTGTGTTGACCCTGTGATGAGGCGGCGACTTGTCCAGGGTCTACGCCACCTTCCGCCCGAATGCAGCTGAGATAAGCACCAGCGCCCCCCGCTTTCCCCGCTCCCCCCGCTCCTCCCGCTCCCCCAAAGGGAATAAGCAGTAAAAAATGGATGGATGGAATTTGTTACGCTGAATTTTTATATACTGAATATTTTTACACTGAATTTTATACATTGTTTTTTTCCATCTAATTTGTATACACTGAAGGTATTTTTGAATAAATTGTCAGCATCATTTGATTAGAATGCAAAATAAATCAGTAACATAAATTCGATGTAAAAAAAAAGCTTTCGTAATGAAGACACTAATTAACCTCCATAAAAGCTGCTTAATGTTAAAAAGGTACTATTGCTCCTTATACACACTGCGCCATGGTTCCATACCAGATTAAAGATTAATTAATCAACAGGTTATTTTTAAAACTCCCCTTCTTGTCTGACTGCTTTGGTGTTGAACAGCAAGCTTGAAACCAGAGAAAGATGTGGCAAAAAGTGTATATAATGTATTATAACCCACTGACCCAAAGCCCTGTGCTATCCCTGCTGTCGACTGCACTTTGTGCCTTTGACATTGCTTTCCAAGAATATCTTGTCCTACCTTGACCCACTTGCGCCCTGCATATCACACAATGGATTCCTGGCATCAACAAAAAACACCTTTAATCAAATATCATTTTACTCGCACTGCTACAAGTGTGAACATGGAAGTGTGTTCCTTAGGAAAAAATAATTTCCAATTCTCAGGATATATGCTAAATTTTGTGACAATAAGTGGTATTGTTTCAGTATGTATGTCTAACTAACTACAACACGGTACCGTACTCCTACATAACAATAGTCTTAACCTAAAAAAAAAGCTGTTTGTATGACTGTCACAGTTAAGGATGAAAACTGAGAGACTTTATAGTTTGGTACCAGTTGCCTAAATGAGTCAGTAAAGGAGGACCGTTAAGATTTTGGACAAACGATGACAAAATCATGACACCAGCGCTGACAGCATACTGTAAAAAAATATACGCACACTTCATGGTAAAATACTGGCAGCTGTGGTTGCCAGGAATTCACCATAAAAAAATACAGTCACGATGTAACGGAAATTATGGTATGTTGATGTTGAATGCGTTAATTTTGTGGTTAACTGTTTTTGCTTACAGTAAAAAAGTTATATTGTTAACCTGTTCACAAAAAAGTGTAGAATTTACAGTAAAAACTGGCAGCTGTGGTAGCCAGGAAGTCACTGTAAAAAATATTAGGGCCGGTTTTAGTGTTGCCAATCAGCCTATTCTCAGGTGTATGTCTTTGGAGGTTAGAGGAAGCCGCAATACCTGGAGAGAACCCATGCAGTCACAGGGAGAAAATGTAAACTCCACACAGAAAGACCCCTGGCCTGGGAATCGAACTCAGGACTTCCTCACTGTGAGAGACTTGAATTAACCACCTGAATTGCTTTACAGTATTTTTCCGACTATAAATCGCAGTTTTTTTCATAGTTTGGCCGAGGGTGCGACTTATACTCAGGAGCGACTTATGTGTGAAATTATTAACACATTACCCTAAAATATCAAATAATATTATTTATCTCATTCACGTAAGGGACTAGACTTATAAGATATCATGGGATTTAGCGATTAGGAGTGACAGATTGTTTGGTAAACGTATAGCATGTTCTATATGTCATAGTTATTTGAATGACTCTTACCATAATATGTTACGTTAACATAACAGGCACTTTTTCAGTTGGTTATTTATGCGTCATATAACATACACTTATTCAGTCTGTTGTTCACTATTCTTTATTTATTTTAAATTGCCTTTCAAATGTCTATTCTTGATGTTGGGTTTTATCAAATACATTTCCCCAAAAAATGCGACTTATACTCCAGTGCGGCTTATATATGTTTTTTTCCTTCTTTATTATGCATTTTCGGCAGGTGCGACTTATACTCCGGAGCGACTTATGCTCCGAAAAATGCGGTAATTGCTTTGGTGTCTGCAGTAGTGTTCTTGTGCATACTTTTTAAGTGCTATCGTTACGTGGTTAAGCCAAGTAAGTAAGCCGTAGTCGTTTCAAAGACTATAAAAATGGGAACCATTACCACCCTGCTTGGCACTCAGCATCAAGGGTTGGAATTGGGGGTTAAATCATCAAAAACGATTCCCAGGCGCGGCCCCGCTGCTGCCCACTGCTCCCCTCACCTCTCAGTGTGTGAACAAGGGGATGGGTCAAATGCAGAGGACACATTTCACCACACCTAGTGTGTGTGTAACTATCATTGGTACTTTAACTTTAACTTAACTTAAGGTTGTAAGCATTGGGCTAATACACTTAAATGCTGTATTATTGCTATCAGCTCAGATATATGTTTTTTGCATGTTTTTAGTTTAACAAAATCCTCAGCATATTCACAAAACCCTCATCAAAGAGTTATTGAGACTGTTTAGCTGATTTGAGTAGCTAATATGTCCATGACATGTGTTGTAGAACTGCAATCCAAACGTCAAGTGTAATATGATGTTTCAACTTCCCGGAGCGCTGGACTTATTGCAGCGTTATTCACTTTAGCACACCTGGGTATGGTCACCAGTCTGAGCATCAACTAAACTCTCTGCCAGACTTTGCACACTGGACCCGTGCCCCAGGAAATAGATCATTCTGTGACACCTCATTGAGCCTTTTCTGTGAGAATCATTATGACGGATGAGATCGTTTGCAAATGCAACTGCAATATCAAGTGACTGCCAGTGGTCACAAATGAATTATGGGATACAGAGAAATAATTAATGGTGAGCACAAACTCTTCAAGTATACGTGTTTCCACATGCAGCCCATCGTTGGAATATAGTAGAAGTCAGAGACCATGTTCTCACATTAACAGGACTTTATGTCCACCTTTAATGCATTGCTGACATACAGTACAGTATATAATTGGGGTGGAAGGAAGGTACTGTCACGTTGGTAGCGTTACCTCAGAATTCAGTTAAGTCATTTAAATAGTGTCATGATCTGTCGACCGGATCATGTTTTTGTTATGTTCTGTTAGTTTTAGACTACTTTAGTTCCTGTTGTTGTGCACTCCATGTTTGTTTTAGTTACCATGGTGACTTATTAGTTTCACCAGCCTCTGGTGTTCGGGACACACCTGCTCTTATCAAGAGACCATTATTTAAGCCTGTCTTTGCCAGTCAGTCTTTCTGGCATCTTTAGTAATTTCATGCGATACCATAGTTCAAGTTGTTCTATTCATACCGTGTCCACGTAAGTCTTGTTTGTTCCATGCAATAGTCCATGTTAAGTAGGGGTGTGGGAAAAAAATCGATTTCGAATTCGAATCGCGATTCTCACGTTGTGCGATTCATATTCGATTCTCAATTTGAAAAAATCGATCATTTAAAAAAAAAAAACACTTTTATTTTATTTTTTATTATTATTTTTTTAATCAATCCAACAGAAAAATACACAGCAATACCATAACAATGCAATCCAATTCCAAAACCAAACCTGACCTAGCAACACTCAGAACTGCAATAAACAGAGCAATTAAGAGGAGACACAAACACGACACAGAACAAACCAAAAGTAGTGAAACAAAAATTAATATTGTCTACAACCGTATCAATATTAGTTATAATTTCAACATAGCAGTGATTAAAAATCCCTCATTGACATTATCATTAGACATTCACAGTGGCTTACTCAGTTGATAAAACATTGTCCTTTACAATTATAAAAACGTTTTACAAAATTCTAATGCTCTGCTTGTATGTCAGCAGACTGGGGTAGATCCTGCTGAAATCCTATGTATTGAATGAAGAGAGAATCATTTTGAATCGGGAAAAAATAGTTTTTGAATCGAGAATTGTGTTGAATTGAAAAGAAGAATCGACATTGAATCAAATCGTGGGACACCCAAAAATTCACAGCCCTAATGTTAAGTGTTTAGCTGCTATGTTTCCTGCATTAAGTTTATTTGTTTGTTAGCTTCTCGTGTGAACAGCACGCTTTCCTTTTGTTTTAATTCCT